>NC_057718.1:28959791-28966434 GCF_004010195.1 Chiloscyllium plagiosum | reverse complement strand
ATTCCTGATTAAGGGCTTTTGCCCGAAACATCAATTTTCTTGCTCCTGGGATGCTGCCTGACCTGCTGTGCTTTTCCAGCACCACTCTAATCTAGACTTTCCCACTTTAACACACCATGTGTTCCCTGGCCAATATGTCTGCCTCAGGCTTGCTGCAGTACTCTGGCAAAGCTGGAAGAATAATACTCATTTTCCATTTGGGGATCCTGCAGCCCTCTGAATTCAATATCGAGTTCAGTAATTTTAGGGCCTGAACTCCCCCATGTCCTAACCCCCAACCCCACACACCAGACCTTGTTATCTGATGAAGGGCTTTTGCCCGAAACGTCGATTTTTCCTGCTCCTCAGATGCTGCCTGAACTCCTGTGCTTTTCCAGCACCACTATAATCTAGCCCCTCGTTATCACACACTCTACCATTAAATACTGCCTATTGCCAGCCACTAACAGTCCTCATCAACAGCTATTCGCCCTCGCAGTCAGGTCGTTATCCACTCCTTTGTCTGTCCTTCTCTCTCTTTGGGTTCTGTCCACCCTATTGTTTACTCCTTACCCCTCCCCCACCCTATCTTCTGCACATAAACCGACATTTTCCTAGCTACACCAGTTCTGAGGAAGGATCACTAGACCTGAAACATTACCTCTGATTTCTTTTCACAGATGCTCTCAGACCTGCTGAGCTTTTCCAGCAACTTCTGCTTTTGATTTTGATATGATGGCCTGACATTGGCAGGGAAATTGGATTTGCATTTGATCTAATGTATTTTCCTGAAATCATGAGTATTGAATTTGAATAATCAGTCTGTGGGTAAAATATAATAAAAAGATAATTTTCCAACCACATTTTGTAATGTGGCTTGGGGAATGTATTTATTGGAAGCTACTGCTGCCTTTGTAATTCAATTTTATAATTACTTGCAAAGCATTTTTTATAATGAATTATACATACAAAGCATTGTCTCAGTACTTATTGTGAAGATTCGACCTTGGACCCTCTCATCAAACTTGAGTTGCTGAAACAATCCCTCTTTTTCTTTTCTCTCTGCCACCCATAGTTAGCTTGAATCGTCATTTGGGAATTAGTATGTTATTCCTATCTCAGAACTTACGTCCATGAAATTTGACCTTGTTTCTACTACTGCTTAGAGTCACAATTTTTAGCATTCTAGGAATTTGCCAAGATCCCCTGCTCTGTTCCTGCTTGCCTCAGTGTATCTTCTCTGTACAAAAAGTATCCCTGATCTTAATGCAACATCAGAAAGAAATCCTTAGCACAAGCATCTATCATGCAGGACAAGCAATATAAAGGCAAAGTACTGGGATGTTGGAAATCCAAGATCTGAACAAATTCAGAAGTTTACCAGATTCTGTGGAAAACATACTTCACAGATGTTGCCAGACCTGCTGAGTGTCTCTTACTGTTCTTATTTCAGGACAAGTAGTATATTGGCCATCTCTTTGAGGATGGTAAGCATTGATTCTATTTCAAAGTAATTAGTTTTAGTGCTGTTGTAACACCCAGGCTGCCTGTCGCTATTCTAACACGGCCTAAACATAGTTTCCGTCCTTGTTTCATTCTCAATCTGGATCATGTCTAATGGAGCTAATGACCACTACATGTAAGGCGTGTCATATCTGAATAATAACTCAAATTGCTGCTGTACAACTATCTGATTTTATTCTCAAACTCTCTGGAATTAGTATAAAAATAAAAAGAATACATTCCAGTGTAATTGTCACAAAATGCCTTGCTCTATTTGGGAGCCCTTTATTGTCCAGTTAGCCATATACAGATGCTACACAGGTTTGGATTGATAAAATCAAACAGAAGAGGCTCAGCGCTTCTGGCAGGAGGCTTTGGGAGAGCAACCATCTACAGGCCCTCTTAGTAAGGAGCACTATTGTTTATCCAATTGAACCATGGAATCAGAAGGAAAATGACTCAATAGAAAATGCATTTGTCAGCTGGAAAAGAAGCAAAAAAAAAAGACAGGTTTGAAAAATAAAACTCTCATTCCAAACAACAGCAACTTGCTGTTAATCTAGTAAAATGAAAGCCCAAGGACCTGATGAATAGTTAAAAGCTGATTTGCATTTAAAATATGAGGGAAGCTTTGCAGCCAAGTGTAAGATCGAGGTGCAGTTATAAGCCATGTTCAGGCTCCTATTGTTTCCCTGGAACTGTGTTTTTTTACGTATTGGGAGAAAGACAAACTAATTTAAACACACCACTGGGGTTGATTTGAGAATATAAAGAAACGAGCAATTGTTGTTTGCATTGACTATCCACCCAACTGTATCCCTTCAGAACTGCAAAGGAGATATACCCAGTTGACTCCTGTTGCTGTCTTTCAGTTAATCTGGAAGCATTCTCTAAAATGTTTAACCTGTTATTTTCTTTTGGACTCTAATTGACCTGCGCGGGTATTTTCAGCACTTCCATTCATGTCCTTAGTTTTTTTTAAATTTCCTTGTCTGGTGTCCTACAATCCGAGCAGAAAGGTAGATAACTGGTTAACTTGCGTGGAGTGCTACAAAACTCTCAAATCACTAATTTCAAAGAATGTCAGTGACTTCCTTTCATATATGGTTTTGAAAATGCTTTGTTCAGTTCAGTAGGCTTCTAACGTAAGATCCTGCGTTTCTCAAAAGACCCCACTGTTTCTCATGTTCCAACCATTGTTTGTTTATTGGGTATGACGTACCATTATTTGTAGTCTGGGTGGGGGGGGGGGGCTGAGTTGGCTAGAATACTGCATTCCTGTGCTTCCAAAGTTCAACTCCCACCCTTGGCCCCTGTTCAGATTTGACTATGCTTGAATGGTTTGAGGTTTAACTGACTCTAAACTGAGAGGCCATTGTGATAGTTGCAAGCAAGAGGGAAGAGGGAAAGACAGGGCAAGAATTTAAACCATGTAATGATATCAATTTTACCTGTGTTGCCTGAACTGAATGTTTGAACTTTGAATGTTTCTGCAACTTTTTCTTTCAACAACACACCAGCAACTTGAAGCTTAGCTGTAGTTACCATAGCATTTTGGAATAGTTAGTATAAACAAAGATAGGACTATTAGCTACAATTTTAAACATATTTGTAGATTACATCCAAAGCAGAACCTCTACCCTGGAGTAATCAAAAAAATTCTATCTAGATTGAGCAAATAAAATTTAATTTGATATAACCCAGTCTGCCAATTGAGCTAACAGTCTATTGATCCAAAAAGCAATGACAGGGGTTTAATAGATCAGTCAGGCTTTCTGTTGTTTGACTGGAGTGGTAGATTACCCTCTTACACATGAGGCATTGGTTTAAACCCATTCCTGACTGATATGATTAAATTTTCCTGTAGTTTTGCATTTGGTTATGTAGTTACTGCATGAAACGAATATAAGAAATCACAAAATAGGTAGTACCAGGTTTAGGTTCATTGTATACTTTTTGACTCTGATCTCCAGCATCTGCAGTCCTCTCTTTCTACTTCCCCAGCTTGGCAGTGTAGACAAACCACAAGATTTTTTTTCTCTTTTGGGGAATGGAAAATGCTACTAGAGCAGTAAAATGTACTATTGCAAGGTTTTAAACTGAAATTGAATTAATTTGAGAGCAAATTACAAATAGTTAACCCTGAATCTTGCATGACGGTCAATGTTGACACTAGTTGCTGTTAGCAAAAGGTCGGTCAGATTAAAACTCTTTTATGCTTGCAAACATCTTAAAGATTGTACTGTAAGTGCCATTAGATTGAGTAAAGTAGCATGTCACCTACTCTTGATATAATCTGAAACAGAGACAGAAATTTGATAGCAAGTATAGCACAGTTCCAAGGTTAACTGCTGGGAATGTTGTATAACAAAAAAGCCTGTCTTTTGAAAAGCAAATTTCAGTCAACCTTACTTTATGATCATCACTGGACAAGAACAGGTCAAAGTAGCATGGGTCACATGTAATGGAAAATCAGCTTACAGAGGAGTATTGTGAACTGGCCCACCTTAATTTTAGATATTCAATTATATCAACTGATTTTCAGTCAGAATGAAATGCATCTTAAACTAAATTAAATCTAAACTAAGTGGGAAAAATCGCAAAATGAATAAGTTAAACAAGAAACAAAATAAATATATTTCCAAGTTTTCAGGTGACACTAAGTTGGGAGACTCAGTAAGTCATGTGGATGGGAAATGGAAATCACAAAGGGATGTAGAAAGACCAAGTAAATGTGCACAACTATGACAAATAGAGTTTGAAATGTGGATCTCTGAGGTCATTCACTATGGGTCTGAAAGCAATAAATCCAAATATTTGCTTTGTAACAAGAAATGAGCAACTGTGGAGGAG
The DNA here is from genome assembly GCF_004010195.1 of Chiloscyllium plagiosum. NCBI lineage: Eukaryota > Metazoa > Chordata > Chondrichthyes > Orectolobiformes > Hemiscylliidae > Chiloscyllium > Chiloscyllium plagiosum. The sequence continues at coordinate 28,962,099 of NC_057718.1, read as the reverse complement.
GGAAAGAATTCACTGATTTGTCCCAGTATACACAGCATTTAAGTCTAGTGTATGATTTCAAAAAGGCAAATGAAATGTAAGCCTTTATCTCAAGGTGGTTGGAATGGAGGTGTGAAAATGGTGCTTCAGTTGTACAGTTGTATTTGTTAGACTCTGTGTGGAATATTCAGTTCTGGACCCCAAACCTTCAGATAGATATCTTGGCCTTGGAATCAACTTAATGGGTTAAATTACAAGGACACATATTCATTAGAGTTCAGTAAATTGAGAAATGATTTAATCACAATACTTACAATGTTAAATGGTAACATAGGTGCCCCCACAGTACCCTTGCTCCCAGGATTTTGACCCAGTAGTGGTGTATTTATGAATCAAGATTGTGGTGCATGTCCCCATGCACCTACTGTCTTCATTCCAGAAAGCTTGAGAGTTCATGGATTTTTTAAAATTCACTTTAGTGTGCGGGCATCATTGGTTAGGCCAGCATTCAGTTACCCTTGGGAGATGGCAGTGAGCTGCTGTCTTGAACCACTGCAGTCCATGTTCTGTAGGAAGACCAACCATACCATTAGGAAGGGAATTCCAGGATTTTGGTCCAATGATACTGAAGGAACAATAATATATTTCCAAGTTAGGGTGGTGAGTGGCTTGGAGGGGAATTTGCAGGGTGGTGATTAAGTTGATTTTCGGTGAGGTAATGTGGTCTGGACCCAGAAATTAATGTAACAACAAGGACCTGATCCTGGAATTAAAATCCTGACCGTAACTTTAGTATGGGCCTCTGGATGACTAATCCAGTTATATAACCACTGTGCTACCATTCCAATCGTTGAACTGAAGGCAGAACAGTTCAAGAGGCTGAATGCTTAATCCTGTTCCTATAGTCCTTTGAGAGGCTGGCCAGCAGGATAGAGAAGAGTTGTAATAGATGATAAATAATCAGATATTGCAAATAAGTCAATAATAAAGGCTAGAAATGGAGTTAAACACACAGATGTTACTTGCAACATGATAAATCGCCAAGCTTACAGCTTGATCAAATGTAAAGGAGAATAATGGGTCAGTAAATTTTATTACATTAGTTGGTTAATTAAATCTCCTAGCCTGGTAGAAAGAAAGGATAAATGGGGGATGTTAAGAAAACTCACTTATAAAGGGAGAGAGTTACATAAAACCCAACTTTGCTTCAACTGTGAAAGGTTGAAGGTTTGAAATTACAGTGGTGAATTACTTCTCTGTAGAGTCAGATTATGCATGTCCAAATAGAGTGACTCATTCCTGCTGTATTTCGGAAATGTACGCATACCACTGTAGGCTGCTATTTTGAAGCTAAGAATTTTGGACTGAATCCATTACCCAGATGTCTTTGTGGCTTCTTAGAGTGAGAGAGTTTCATTTGTGAGAGGTCTTGACTTTTCTGTGGGTGCGGCTGGTAAGTCCAGCATTTACTGCCCATCCCTATTTGCCTTTGAACATATGGTGAAATACTTTCTTAAAGCATAGGCTGTATGATAAAGCTACTCTTGTGCATTGTTTGATCAGGAATTGCAAGGTTTTGTTGATAAAGAAATTACAATGCCTTTTGAAGTCAGGATGGTCTGTGACATTACCATGTCCCTACATAGGCAATAGAGGTTTGAGGTTTGCAAGGTGCATCGAAGAAACCCTGCCCAGTTGCTCCAGTGTATTTTAAATATGGTACACATTGTAGCCATGATCAAGGTAGAGGGAGTGAATGTTTAACTTGTTACTGGGATGGTGATCAAACTGTTGCTTTGTGCTAAGTGATGTTGAATTCTTAATTGTTATTGGAGCAGCATTCATCCAGGCAAATGGAGAGTATTTCATGATTTCCATCATGTTCCTGGTTGTGCCTGTAGATGTTGGAAAAGCTTGGGAAGTCAAGGAGCAAATTATTCACCATTGAATTTCCTGCCTCTGACCTGTTCTTTGACCACAGTATTTATATGGCTCATGCAGTTAAGTTTCTAATCGATTAGGACCCCTCAATCTCATCACAGGTTGATGGATGATAAATGCTGAAAAAGTGTTGCTGGAAAAGAGCAGCAGGTCAGGCAGCATCCAGGGAACAGGAGAATCGACGTTTCGGGCATAAGCCCTTCTTCAGGAATGAGGAAAGTTTGTCCAGCAGGCTAAGATAAAAGGTAGGGAGGAGGGACTTGGGGGAGGGGCGTCGGAAATGTGATAGGTGGAAAGAGGTCAAGGTGAGGGTGATAGGTCAGACTGGGGTGGGGGGGACACACACACACACAGCGAGGGAGGGACACACACACACAGCGTGGGAGGG
>NC_057718.1:28846553-28958207 GCF_004010195.1 Chiloscyllium plagiosum | reverse complement strand
GTGGAAGGGTACTGGTTGGTACGGCGGGAAAGGAAGAAGCGGAGGGCTTTGAGTCCTTCGTGATGGGGGATGGAGGTGTACAGGGACTGGATGTCCATGGTGAAGATAAGGCGTTGGGGACCGGGGAAGCGAAAATCATGGAGCAGGTGGAGGGCGTGGGTGGTGTCCCGAACGTAGGTGGGGAGTTCTTGGACTAAGGGGGACAGGACGGTGTCAAGGTATGCGGAGATGAGTTCGGTGGGGCAGGAGCAGGCGGAGACAATGGGTCGGCCGGGGCAGTCAGGTTTGTGGATTTTGGGCAGGAGGTAGAAGCGGGAGGTGCGGGGTTGTGGGACTATGAGGTTGGAGGCGGTGGATGGGAGATCCCCCGAGGTGATGAGGTTATGGACGGTCTGGGAGATGATGGTTTGGTGGTGGGGGCTGGGGTCATGGTCGAGGGGGCAGTAGGAGGAGGTATCTGCGAGCTGGCGTTTGGCCTCAGCGGTGTAGAGGTCGGTGCGCCAAACTACTACCGCGCCTCCCTTGTCTGCTGGTTTGATAGTGAGGTTGGGGTTGCAACGGAGTGAGTGGAGGGCTGCGCGTTCCGAGGGTGAGAGGTTGGAGTGGGTGAGAGGGGTGGGGGAGTTCAGGTGGCGGTTAATATCGCGGCGGCAGTTGGCTATGAAGAGGTCGAGGGCAGGTAGGAGGCCAGCACGGGGTGTCCAGGTGGATGGGGTGTGTTGGAGGCGGGAGAAGGGGTCGTCAGAAGGTGGGCGAGAGTCTTAGTTAAAGAAGTAGGCACGGAGGCGAAGCCGGCGGAAGAATTGTTTGATGTCACGCCGCGTGTTGAACTCATTAATCCGAGAGCGTAGGGGAATGAAGGTGAGGCCTCTGCTGAGGACTGATCTTTCATCCGCAGAGAGGGGTAGGTCTGGAGGGATAGTGAAAACACGGCAGGGCTGGGAGCTAGGACCTGGTGTGGGGCTGGAGCTGGGTGTGGGGGCGGGGATGATAAATGCTGAGGGACGTGGTTAGATTTTCTCCTGTTAGAAACGATCATTGAATGATACTTGTTATGGTTAACATTACTTGCTATGTATCGGCCTGAACCCTGAAGTTATTCATGTCTTACTGCATATGGACATGGATTGTTTCATTGTCTGGACTTGCAAATAGAACTGATCACTATGCAATAATAGGAGAATAGAACATAGTAAATAGGAAACTGAGTGGTCTTTCAGCCCCTCCTACTGCCCTGTCAGTCAACTAGAGCTGATATTCTACCTCAGTGCCATTTTCCTGTACTGTCCCTACATTCCCTGATATTTTTAATATCAGAAATCTAGAATGGACACCAACTTTAGAAACATTTAAACTTGAGATGATTAACCTCTAACAGATCGCAACTATCTTCCTTTGTGTTAGATATGTCTCCAGACACTGCCATTTTTCTCCTGATCCCTGTTGAAAAGTTTTGCACTCTATCAGTTGTTACTTAATTTCATATTCTCTGGAAGTCAGCTCTTTTGTCCATATATGGGTGAACGCTGTATCATTGTCAACATCTTCCATCGCTTTGCAGATGACTGGAAGTAGTCTTGCTGCCTTACAATATCTAAAGTGTGTAAAGACCATTTTTTTCCCTGTATTTTTAATTGTGGCCTGAAATAAGAAAATAACTGCTTTAAAAACTAAGGATTGCTGGTTATTTTGCAAGCAAGTAACCTGATATCTATTGCAAGCATTGTTTACACAGCTGCTTGTTCAATGTAGATTGCAGACAAACTGGAACTGAAGTCATGTGGACAGATGCAGTTTTAGTTGCTACAAGTAACTGTTTGGTCTGTTGACGAGTTGATCTATAATTGATGACAAAGGCCTTTGCATGGTAACAACTATGAGGTTGGTCTCAGGGAGCTGAACAGCTTGGACCTATGAACAAGATACAGAAAAATCACCAGGTCTCCTCAAACTCAGGAGCTACCTCTGTTCTCTGCAATAAAACGTGAAGGCTGTAGTAAGCCGTTTATCTTTCCTTCAGCTGTTGTTGAAAGCTGTGGCTTTTACTTGATAAGTCAGAGGCACTTTATAAGTGAACCAGACACTCCGAATTCCTGCAAATCAATGAAAACTTCCAATCAAGGAAGATTGAGAAGCAGCATTCTGACCAGCACAAGAATCAGAAGAATGATCTCAGGATCCACTAAATTGTGAAAGAGAGTAACTTTATTTGTCATTCTATCATATACAGCTAGTACAATAAAAATGAGACAGCGTTCCTCCAGGACCAAGGTGCTACATGAACACACAGACTGCACGAGAGTACAGTCATACGCAGGGCAGCATAAAGTGCAAAACATGCAACACAGCATATTAATTCCTGACAAGACCAAGACAAGACCTTGGCTCAGTATGGACAAATTACAATGTAGCAATGAATGATCATTAATAAAACATTGTTTTAGCTGCAATTCAGAAAGTCATCTGAAAATTGCAAATGGGATAGAGTGTAATCACACAGTGTTAAGGAGTCTTCCCAATCTTTAGTTCCATCCATAACACCCATATGTATTCCTTCTGTCTGTGTCTGTGTGTAAGGGAGTTTATATGGGGGATTAGAATTTTACTTACACAATTTTACATTGGTAAATAACTATCTGTAGCTTAAGCCTGATTGCTTGTAATAAACAATAATCGTTAAGTATAGAAACCTGGTCCATGTTTTCTGTCAGCCAGGGTTTGAAAATCTAAAATTCTGTGTACCTTTAACTTTTTTTAACAACTCCAGGAACAGTGAGGGCTTGAACTCCAGCTGCCCCAGTGAGGCACGACAGGTGCAAACCTGCTACTTCGGGGCAGAATCCTCTCACACCATCTTCTCAACTCAGCTAAAAATGGAAATGGGTGGTCTTAGGTCAAGATTTTAAGATTTTAATCCCCCTGCACCCAAATCCTTAGTTCTGATTAAAATCCCCATCTCCCTTCCCAAGAATCTGTCAGTGAAACATCCCATCGTATTTTTTCAAGGAAGACCATGGATGTCTGCTGCTGTCCTGGCTGCCATGGTCCACCAAACACAGAGCTTTTATCAACTTGCTCTTTGTGGGAGCTGGTGTGCACAAATAGCTGCTCTATTGGCCTACATGTTTCAAACCTTCAAACGTAATTTATTAACAGTAGAGTGATATGAAACATCCTAAGGACATGAAAGATGCTCCGTTAATGCAAGTATTTTCTTTAATAAATTCATGCTTTTCATTTTGCTGTGCCTTATAACTTATGTTAATTCTCTGCATAACGCTCTGATCTTTGTGCTTTATTCTTTTATAGGGAAGGGCACTGCACAAAATGGGCCGGAATAGTTTGGGAGAGACGTTTCTGAGAGATGCTGTTCAGGCTCAGGCAACATCCCACAAGGCCTGGAACAGTTTGGGGGAGGTGCTACAAGATCAAGGGAAAAATGAAGATGCTGCAGAATATTTCCTTACCGCATTAGAGCTGGAAGCCAGCAGTCCCATTGTTCCATTTGCTGTCATACCGAGAGAGCTTTGAGATCAGTCATGTGGGTCAAATTGTATGTTTTCCAAAGATTTAATTTGTTGACTCATTGAGCAGAAATCAGTTGCAAAATATCCAGGACAATCAATTCAGACTCCTTTTAACCAGTTTCCTATTCGCTGCAAGTTCACAATGGCCTCCGTCATGTCCTGCCAGATCCTACTAGAATCGGACAGAGTTTTTCCATTCACAGCAATTCTTATGAGACACATTGTGAGACATTTGTGGAGCCAGTACCTTACACGGAATAGTATCCAGAGCGGGGCATCATTATTCCACAGCAGATGTAGTGGCATCTTTCCAGAATAGCCTGAGATTGTTTACTGCATGAAGGAGCTGAGATGGATTGCCCTCAAATGGCATGTACATTGCAGTATTACTGTTCTTATTCCCTTCTCCCTGCACTGGAGATCAGCCTTTCATTGAGAGAGTTATCAGGGACCCTCATGCCGCATGATGTAATCACTATTAATAATTTTGGCTAAATCACTGCAGGTTAACTCAAAATTCTTCATTGAATTTGTCAATTTATTTAAGATCCTCAGGAATTTTTAATTTAGAAAATGTGTATTTTCTACATGAACAGTTTCATGAGACACAGAATTTACTACTGTAATATTGACATATGTCGATTTGTCTGATCATTATTTAAGTGTGTAGTTCACATTGCTGAGCCTTTTGGTCAGCTCTGCAGTACTTCAGCAATGACTTGCCCTTATTGGATAATTCAATCATCTTTTATTTTACAACAGCCATTGTTCAATATCTTACAGTGATTGTAACAAGGTTAGCCAAATGGGCATCATAGAATATGAGTTTCCTGATTGGACGAGATTAACAGCCCCAATAAGGGAATCCTGGCTGACAGGTATAATGGGTATCTAAGGTTCTGTTCAGTCTGAGAGCTGGCTCTGAGGAAGCCAACCAGTGTGTATTATACTTGTGTAAATCAAGGGTGACTTGATGACGGGAAAACAGCCTCTGTGGACTTATTGCAGTGATAATGAGAGAAAAAAAAATGCTCCTGAAGAAATTCAATGGCAACAGTCATCTTTTGAGTTGGGCTTAGCCTTTCTGGCATCATGCCTTTATTTGGGAAGCTTAACTCATTTGATCCTGCCATCAAAGACTGGGCCTAGTATGTGGAAAGAATGTGTTTTTTTTTGGGAAAATGACATTGGGGCAGATGAAAAACAATGAGTAATTCTCCTCACGGTCAGTGGAATTGCAGCTTTTCGGTCATTAAGAGCCTCATGTTTCCGGAGGCACCAGATACAAAACCTTTCAAGAGTTGAGTATTTAGTTAAGGAATATTACACCCCAGGTCCAGTCTATATCTGAGATGCTATCGGTTTTACTCAGCAATTTAAGAACGAGGGGAATCTGTATTGGGATTTTTGACAAGGTTAAGATGATGGGCAGAGGCATGTGACTTTGGTTTAACCCTTAATCAGATCTGAGAGACTGTTTGGTATATGGGTTTAATGATGGAGCCGTGCAAATGCACTACTAATGAAGCCCAATTGGACTTCAAACAGGCACTACCACTGGCTTTATCATCAGAAAGGGTAACAAGTGGAGCAAATGAGTTACAGGGTGTGCCGATAGAAATGAAGACCCTCACCAGGCCAACTGAACACCACTTGAGAGAATGCAGTTGCATAGCCTCACTCAGGACATATCCTGAACAGAGGGACTCAAAGTCAGCCCACAGCAAAACCGGAAAACAAAGCCAAGCCTTGGCCAAATGGTTAAAATTTTCTTAAGGATCTTGTCATTGTAGTTGCTGTCAGTATGCGGACTTGAGACAGCAAAAGAGTCCCGAGAGACCGAAATTGAGGAAGAGAACTTATATGCCGGTATCTGTGGAGAGTGCGCACCCTGGAAAGTCCACCTACATCTGACTTGGAACAGTTAAATTGCTTAGCAACATCCAACTCAGAACCAATCAAAATTAACGCCTGCTGAATGTTCACTGGTTCTATATGGAGGTTGATACTTTTATGGCTGTATCAGTGATTGCAGACCCAGTCAATGACAAAATTCACTCTCGTCTCCAATCCTTAAGTTTGCATAAGATCTTGGTTTACACCATCACTGAAGAACCTTTACAGATTAAGGGTACACCTTCGGTTCCAGTCTTGTATGAGAAGCAGCTGGTTCACTTACCACTGATGGTAGTAAAAGGCTCGGCCTTGGGAAACATTTGCCATGGGTGGCTCACCATTTTTTGATTAGAAACTGCCTGAGTGAAGTTCTAATTAAATATCCAAAGGCTTTTCAGCAAGGTCTAGGGATTATTAAAAGAGCCAAGGCCAACTTGCATGTTGACCAGGAAGCAGTTCCATGATTCTGCAAGTCCCAAAGCGCCATTTGCCTTACTTGCAAAAGTAGAGGCAGAAATCAGAAGGCTGGAAAGTGAAAGGAATCATCAAACCAATCCAGTTTGCAGAATGGGTAATTGTGCCAATTGTGAAGCCTGATGCCTCCGTTCACCTCTGTGGAGATTTTGAACAAATGATAAACCACTTCTCACAGTATAATAAGTATTTAATGCTTCCCATAGAGGATTATACACATCGCTGAAAGGGAGGCCATCTTTTACGAAGCTGATCATGAGCCATGTGTACTTCCAATTGCAGTCAGATCAGGATTCCCAGAGGTACACTACAGTTAATACCCATAACATGTTGGACCAATTTACAAGACTGCTATTTTTCAGCGGACAATAGAGAACATTTTCAGGGTCTACCCCAGGTCGCCATTTATCTGGATGACATGCTAATAACAGGGAAGACCAATAAAAAGCATTTAGAGAACTTGGACATAGTCCTTAGATGTTTTTGCCAGGAGGGTGTACACCCTAGAAGGGAAAAATGTGTTCCAGGCTCACCAAGTGACGCACTTGGGCTACAGAGTCAACAAGACAGGATTTAGATCCATTGGAAGATAAAGTGAGGGTGATCAAAGGTGCCCTGGTTCCCACTTCTGTACCAGAGCTTAGGTCTTTCCTTGGGCTGGTAAATTATTACAAGAGGTTCATACATCAAATGGCCTCCATTCTGGCACCCATACATCTGCTATTGAAAAAAGGTAAGCCTTGGAAATAGTCTCATAGCCAAGACATAGCCTTTAGGGAAGTGAAGAAGCAGCTATCATCATCCAAGGTGTTGACACACTATGATCCCAAGCAGTACTGGGGTAGTGTTGGCCCATAGATGGTATAATGGAGAGGAACACCTTATAGTGTATGCTTCCCAGACTTTGGCTAATGCAGAACGCAAATGCACCCAGGTAGAGAAGGAGGGTTTGGTGGTCATCTTTGGTGTGGAAATGTTCCATGGTAACAGACTACAAATCCATTCTAGGGCTACTCAAAGAATACGAGGTTGTATCTCCCATAGCTTGAGTTTGAATTCAGCAGTGAGGTCTCACTCTACGTGTATACAGTTACAAATTAGAACATCAACCAGGAGGCCAATTAGCAAATGTCGATGTCTTGAGCTGCCTCTCTCTGGCAGATGCATCACTGGTACCTCCCCTGGAAGAGTCTATTTTGGTTTTAAACTTTTTGGTACCCTTCTGGTCACCGCTGACAATGTCAGACTGTGGATGCGAAATGATCTGGTCCTGCCAAATCAAACCAGCTGATGATGATGGTGGGGGAAACAAAGGGCCATAACAACCAGAATTGAAACCTTTCTGGACCTAGTGAGACTGAATCACAGTAGAAAACAGAATATCATTATGGGGAACAAGAGAGATTGTCCTGAGCAAAGGTCACTGCCTGATCCTGACTGGATTCCACCAGGGTCTGCGGGAGAGGGGGAGGGGGGTGGGGTTGCAAAATGAGGGTGTTTGTGAGAAGTTATGCCTATTGGTCAGGAGTGGATGCAAACATAGCTGCGTTAGTGTGGCAGTGCTCAGAGTGCCAACCAGAACAAAAATTACTGCCAGCAGTGCCCCACATTTGTGGGAATGACTGAGTAAACCCTGGACTCGGTTACACGTCAACTATGCTGGTCCTTTCTTGGACTAAATGTCCTTAGTCATTGTGGACGCCCACTGAAAGTGGTTGGATGTGCACAGAGTTCATTCATCAAACGTGGGGACAGCATTAGAAAAGCTGCGCACATCCTTTGTCACACACAAGCCTCCCGAAGTGTTGGTCTCACTTACCACCAGGGAATTTCCGTATTTCCTAAAGTCAAATGGCATTCAGCATGTAAGGACAGCTCCATACCATCCACTATCCAATGGTCTGGCAGAAAGAACTGTCCAAACTTTGAAGGCAGGCTTGAAGAAACAGTCTACAGCTTCACCCCTAACGCAACTACAGGGACAGCTCCAGCAGAGTTGCTAATGAGGAGAAGACTTTGCACCAGGTTAAATCTGATCTTCCCAAACCTTGGGGTGAGGTGCAACAGCATCAGAAGTACCAATGCCAGACACAAGACTCCTCTTGGTGAGAGAGATTTCAGACCAAGTTTGGTGCTGAAACCACAGAAATGGGAAAGAAACATGGTCAACACGAGGTCAGGTCCCATGACATGGGACGTTCAGGTAGGTGAGGCAGTCCTGAACAAGCATGGACCACATGAAAGCTGCAAATTTGCAAACAGGTCAGGAGCAAAACATACCCGGCACCTCAGAAGAGCTGGAAGGGCTGTCAGACACATGGGTTCTCCTCCTTCACCTAGCATCAAAGAAACCTCAGAGTTTGAGGTGGACACATCGGATGGTGCAGCCTTGACACCTTTACCATCTGAAGAATAGGATGAATTTCTTCCAAGATGCTCTGGGCCCAAGAGGTGGGTCATGGTACGGTACACGAGGCTGAGTCAGAGGAACTGGATCTGGTGTGAAAACACCTAGGAGTAGCCACAAGAGAAAGAACAGGCCTACATCCCCAGACTCAGAGGGAGAGGGATGTAGTGATTGTAATGAGGTCAGCCTGGTCAATCTCATAGAGCTGTTAATCTGGTGCAATCAGGGAGCACTGGCTGACAGATATAAACAGGAATGTCAGAGGTTCTGTTCACTCTGAGAGCTAGCTGTGAGGGAGCTGGAGCAGTGTCAAGGACTGTGCACGTGTATAAAGGGTGATTTCGTAACAGGATATCGGCCTCTGTGGAGTTATTACATATCTTGTTCCTGATTTTATTATTCCCAACCTGAGTTATAATGTAATACAGGTTGTTCTGCTATAACACGCACTTCGTTAACCCGAATTTGCTGTAACACTAATGGCGAATTGGGGACACTGTTTCTACCGCACGGATTTTTCAAACATGTATCAGCAACAACACAATTCCAGCCACATGAGTTTTAAATGATGTGGCTATTGCGCGATTTCCTTAACACAAAATTGCATGAGACTGGAATTATTGTGTTATACCAGAACTGACTGTACCTTATATGGTTTTCACAATGACAAGACTTATGTGATTTCTTTTACAAGAACACAGTATTGCACATGGCTTAGTCATGGGGAAGTTACATTGTTGGTACTACACTCAGACTGCCCGAATAGCATACTAATCTTCACTTGACTTCCTGAAAGTCTAATGATTTCATCTTTAAGGCAGTCCTGCAGTACCAGTGGCTGACTGCGCAACATTTATTTTACGTGCGTCTGTGTGATACAGAAACACTGTCTCCTAACAATGCTTCCAAATCATGACAGTATACAATTCTTCATAAGGGTACTTATCATTTAGTAAATCTATGCACATATCCTCATACACGCCTGCAAATGTTAATATTATGACCAGTGGAATTTATATTTGAGAGTATTTAATGTTGAAGAATATGCTAAAACACTGCCAATTGCCTCTGGGTGGGTTTGAACGCAGCCAAAGCTGGCCAATAATTTTGCCTTTCTTGTAATTAAGAAGAATATGCTAAATGGAAATAACACACCGAAGTAGGAGGCATTTGAATATCGAAAACAAATTCAGAAAAGATGAGATACCTGTCACACCCCAGAGAATTGCAACAATAGACGTCACCTCATAGTTCTCATGCTTAGGGGATATTTATATAAATTTAATATCTGTTCGTAATACAGGGGAAGCACTGAATTGCGCTACTTAGCCACACCTTAATCACTATCTGTTTACTGGAAAAAAAACTTTAAAATGTTTATTGAGTAATAACTGACAAATCACAATCTCTGGATGACGGAAAGGGAAGTAGCAGTGGAAACAGGAAATTAAAACTGTCTGATTTGACCACTGTGCTCCGAGGTTGCTTAGCATCAGCTAGCGATTTTTTGTTTCAAATACAATTGACTGTTGATTTGTGTGAACTCACATAGGCAACCCATGCCACAGTATGGGTTTCATTTTGCGCCAGGAGCTGAGAAGGTTTAACCTCATTCTATTTCACCATATTAAGCAACAACTTGAACTATTACTGTGAGTCAAGGAATTTCCTGGTGTAATTTTGAATGCGTATAATTAGCTCGTCTCAGGGGACACTTTCATAGTTTTGGGACCTGTTCATTGATATGATCAATGGGGTGGATTGGTAATACTGTGCATTATAAATGTTTTCCCTATAATGTAAAGCTAACTACCACCAAAAATAATGCATTGAAAAAAAACCCCTCAGTGTAGTGAAGCAGCACAAAAGCTTTGCTCCTGCTGTAGATTTGCTGAACTGTGTGAGCTGGTTTTGCTGTGAGTCTGTCCTGTTTACATTGCAGTGTGATTTCACATCACTGGCTGCAGCACAAACAGAATTACGTTCATGCAGTTGCTCAGTGGTTGTATTTGCACCTGTGGAGTCTTCCGTAATGTGAAAAAAAGGTGTGAACCGTCTAGAAGTGTGAAAGATACAAATTTCAAACTCAGGCTAGCAAATCTTGTAGCACTCAGTCTGAGCAAGTCCAGTCAGTTTCATCTTAGCCCTGTACAGTAATTGGCTGTGAGAGACTCTGAGGGTGCTGGCATGGCTGCAAAGTAGTAAGGAAAATTTTCATGAAATAATTTTATCACTGAACTTGTCCAAACTCCAAAGCATGAAGCTAGATCTTTTCTGCCAATTAAAAAGCAGCTGATCAGATTCACTATATTACAGATTCACTTGAAAAACAGTTACTGGTCATGGATACTTACAAACACAGGTCTTTGGATCACATAATGTAGAGTTATTTCTTTCGGCTTCCCTTCTGACCCAGCCATAAGCCTATTGAATGGCAGAGCAAGCTCAAGGAACCGAATGGCCTCCTCCTGTTCCTATTGCTTATGGTCTTATTTCTTCAGCTGGTTCTAAATGTCTGTTAATTGTAAGATTTACTATTTATAAGTTAGAGCTATAATTTTGGGAAGGTGAGATATAAAATTCAACTGAGCTAAGGGGACTGATTTTCAGAATTTAGTGGGAGATAAGGAAATGGGCCTTATTTCATTTTCATCTAAGTTCATGCCTTACATATGCCACTTAGCATAGTAGTTACATTTGAATTACTGAAAGATTCTAATTTAATCTGGAGAAAAAAATTTAGCTATGAGCCCGGTTTTGTTTCTAATTCCATGAGTTTATCTTAAATCATAGCTCATATCAGTAGCCAATCAGCAAAATTCATTAACCGTTAAGAAATTTGTGATCATTTAAAAGATCCAAATGGACTATTCTGAAATGCTGGGAGGAGGGGACTGCTTCTTCAGTAATGGATAATGATTATTGTGGGCATTCACCAAGCTGATAATCTTGCACATTTTATTTAGGCGATGGATTGTAGTAGACTTAAATAGAAGTGCTCCAGTGTAGATGTTCTATGGTTCACTTACAAACTGCAGAAGGATCAGCTGATGTGAAGATTTATGTTTCTCATATCTCTTTCCCATTTGTTAAGAATCAACTGTATTTTTAGAAATTCTTTTTAAGGAAAACTGTCATTTCACTTCATTACAGTTCACATTAATTAGTTCACACTCACATGGTACTCTTTCACTCAGTGTCAGACACTCTTTTGCATTGTCCACAATTAATGACCATCTAAAGTTTGTCGAGACTAAAAACAGCATTTTAATTTTTCTTAATTGTAACTTGGTGACTAGCGGTGTCAGTTTAAAGATCAATTGATGCTATGAAATAGCATCCTTGCCTATGCCCCCACAGTCTTTTGAACAGTGACACAATATTTACTTGGGTTTCAGTTTCACGTTTCCCACACAGGGTGTAAGTTGTCCAGAATCTGCAGCAGGAACTCAGGCGGCTCAATTATTAATTCACACTGTGCACCAGTCTAGAAAGTACTACTGGCTTGGCACATTGCAAAAGTGACTTATGCCAGGGGAGATGTATGCTGATATTTTCTTCCAACCACTTGAGACACTTTGTCCTATAAATCTTTTATGTCTGTGCCTCAGAAAAATGTATTTGAAATAGCACTTGATTCATTTACTGTCGAAGATACCATATCTTTAGAGATCTCATATGCAGTATTAAGTAATTTATTTTAAATATTCACTTTATTTCTGGGAAAGGAAGCTGATTTTTAAAATTTTAGTTTTACAGTGAAGATACCAATGTTAAATAATTAAATGAACCTGTGTCAGAGTACATGTTTGCATAATACAAAGATGATATTTACTTTGTCATTAATAAATGGACTTCAGCTTGTTAGTTTTATAATATGCTCAGTGCACTGAATTATAGCAAATGAGTAAGACTCCGACACATAAACTCACCCAAAATCTATTAAATGTTATCCTGTAAACACAGTCTATTATCTTGTTTGTAAATGCATTCTATCATGTAATAACATGAATTTTAGGGCTTAGAGAAACCTGTTATCTAAAATCTTCCATGCATTGCCATTCAAGGGCTAGTTAATGTGGTTAATGTCTTAGTTATAAATTATTTTAATGGTTTCAGCGTAATTATTTTGTGCAGTACATCTAATGTGTCAGGGAATAAAATGGTTGAGCTATGCAAATCAGAATTTTTCCTCCATCACTTTGAGGATAAAATGGCTGGACTTTCAGATAGCATTGTGTTTCATGATGGGGCCATTAGCACACTGATATTGTGTGCCACTCAGTTGCTGGGTGCAGCTCAGGACCTGCAATTCTTCACATAGCAAGTATCTGACTTTGATTGTCAGATATTTAGAAGGTTTAAGGCCACTCTTGATCATAGCTGACAGTTGGATTTGAATGACATTAGCAATTTTCCACCTTGCCAGTCAAGCATGCTTGTAGAGTAGTGTGTGATACTAGAAGGGCTACATTGTGAGATGGAAATATACATTAAAGTGATTCAAAACATGTAACAAACTCATTATTTGTAAAGGCTACCTGCATCTGATTTGAGTGATTGAAAGCTGATGTAGCCTTTGTATAACAAGATCCAAATTACCATGGTTCAAATAACTGAGGGCCATTACAGTCCTAACCTGGATATCTAGTGGCAACGTGACTCAACTACAAATGTAAAGATTGCACATTGTAATGTTTGAGTTATGTTCTTGATTTTTGCAAAGTGTGACTATCAGGTACAATCATAATGTAGGCAGTAAATTGAGTAATAAATTGCTTTGTGTGTGAATTTTCAGGCTTTTTTTGTGTTGATGTGGTGATTTTAATGTAGGGAATGGTTATGATGTGTTTGTTTTGCAGTATTTCTACGTTCTGTAATCTATGTTAAGAACTTAAACAAATTAGCATCACTGATTGAAACCTGAATGAGAGATTTATGCATGCATGATATGCCTTTGCTTCTTTGCAGCTGCAGTTTTACATATTTCAGCCGATTATTTTATTTCCTTTGCCTGACCTGGAGCTACTGAAGCTAATTGTAGCAATCTTCTTTCCATTGCAGTGGAGATCCGCTAACTCAGTATAAACCAGGAAATGGCTCAGTCTGGCACCACTTGATGTATTTACACACTAAGTCACTAGAAAAGCTCACAGTACATTTGCTAAAAAAGAGGTACTCTGAGCAATTCCCAGCCTGTAATTTCATCTTGAGGTTTAGATGACAGTTATAAACTGCTCAAGCCTCATGCTTGTGGTTTATGACATCATTTGACCTGTTGATTAGGTTACTGCCTTGTAATCACTCCCTGGTGTCTGTTCCCTCTGTAATACACACCACTTAGTCCAGAAAAGGTAAACTGTGGAACATGAATACCATTTACTTCATATCGCTTTAGAGGGAAAAAAAACTATAGGCTGCTAATCACAACATGCAATTATCTCAAATAATTTCAGTGTTTTACATCACTACTCTCCTACATTGCTGCTCATGTGGGAAAGTATTGTTTTGGAAGGACTTTTTCTAAATTGTTTATCATCGTGGCATTATGAGAACCCTTTGGTTGTCATCTTCCAAGCTTGGAAACATAATTTTCTCCTTGCTTTCCTTACTCAGCCCTCTGATACTAAGGATTGTTCTCATAATCTTTCCCTGTACTATCTCTGGGGCCTGATGGTTCATTTGTGTCTCAGGCACTAGACTGGACTCAGTGCTTAAGGTCTGGTCTATCCCTAAGCACTGTACAATTTCACAATAACTATCTCCAAATTTTAGTCTACTTGTTTTGCAATATATTCTTTATTCTTTTTATTTGATTGCATTTTTAAAGTGACTGGATACATCGAGTGCCCAAACTCTCAATGGTTTCACAACAGTGGATTAAGAGTTTGATAATAATTACTTGGAACCTTTCCATCAGGTCACCTTTTCCGGATGTGATAGTTGGGACCCTATCTTGTTTTTATTAGCATTTCATGAATGCTCATTAACACCCGGATGCTGGAATTATGGTCCAAGAAGCAACTTTGTTAGGAAATGTGTGTTCACAGATCAGACTATTTCTATGAGGTGTGTCCCTTCTTCCTCCAAGTTGTGGGGAGTACAAAGTTTGCCAGTCACACAGGTCCTTAGTAACCAAGCCATTTCTTTGCACAAACACTGAGTGTAAAGGTGAAACCTAACTGAGGCAACAAGCCTTCCCAAGCAAAGCAACCATATTGGCTGACCCCAGCAAACCTGGCTGGGGCAGACAAGTAGGCCTCATTCAAAAGGGGGCTCAATTCAGAGGTTCATATCAAAGTGGGTTAGGTAGAACAGAGTGGTAGGGAATGGGACTGAAAGGTATGGTTGTTAGGTGCACTGGAAGGATCCATAAGAGAGGAGGGAACTGGAATACAGTGGGAAGAATCACATTTTTGTCAGCAAAAGGCACATGGAAGTATGGGAGCTGTAATCATTAAGGTAGAAATATCTTAGGTTAATTAGGTACATGGGGGAGGAAGGAAGAGCAGGTGAGTTGAATGAGAGGTGGTTAAGGTAGAAGTTTGGGCATAGGGGGCTCTTGTGATGCAGTGGTAGTGTTCCTGCCTGTGAGCCAGGAGACCCCAGTTCAAGTCCCACAGGCACGAGAGGTGTGTAGTAATATCTCTGAACAAATTGTTTAGGAAATATATATAAGCTTGGGCATCAGGTCTCTGGTGGCACAGTGGTAGTGTCCCTACCTCTGAACCAGGAGATCCCGGTTGAAAAGGCACCTTGGGAATCTGGATAGGACTGGAACCCAGGGAAAGCATGAATATCTAGAGAGATTTGAATAAGCAAAATGGCTGAAAGTCAACGGGGGAGACAGAAGGACAACAGGGGGTAAAAAGGCCATCTACAACAATTGAGGGGTAGGGAGGGAAGAAGTGTAGTGCAGTGGCGGAGAGTTGAAGGTGAATGAAACCAATGAAAAATTAACAACCACTATCTCCTAAATCATTTTGCAAAAGAAGATCTCACAGTGAATGTGTAGCACACATGGATGAGGACCTCACATTTTCTTGCACAGTGCAAACACACCCAACACAGCATTGTCAGAAAAAACTCATCTGGTTCACTTAATATCCTTTAGGGATAGAAACTGCTGCCCTTACCTGAATACATGTGACTCCAAACCCACAGCAATATGGTTGACTCTTAACTTTCCTCTGGGCAAAAAATGCTGACCTGGCCTATGACACCTTTATACTATAAATGAATATTTTTCAAAAAAACTGAGGGAATTGCAACAGAAACTGAAAAATACTATTTTAAAGGCATTAGGTTCAGGACTGAGCAATAAAAGTAGGCATTCACTGCATAAGCTCAAACAACACATAAAATCAACATCCCAACCACACCACATGATTCATTGAACTGTGAGAATAAGAACACTGAAGACTGACCAACCATGGTCAAGGTGATGGAGGAAGAGGGGAGGGATTTATTCTACATGCAGTAGCTTTCATATGCCCTTTTATCTAAAAAATAAAGACATAGAAAGGAGCTGCTTTACAGGTTGTAAATGCCAAGGTTTTGGATCTATATCACAGAGGGTAATGAAGGCCACCAAGAGTCAAATTGAGCTTATTGCTTTTCATGCAGGCTGTATTTTCAAGATCTTGTGCACAGTAGAATGAGGAAGAGGAAAATCATCCATGGTTCATGGAAGACATGCCTCATCATGTCAAGGTGGCTGGGAGGACAAACTTGCAACAATACACAAACAGCTAGATAAGAGCTAAAGAGCTACTTAACCATAGAAATCTCAAATGCAAAACAAACATCTAATTTCTGGTATTTCTTCACAAATCCATAGAATCAGTAGATTTCATGCTGAATAGTTGGCCAATGTAACCCAGCAGCTGTAATAGCATTGGTGAGGTTAAGGAGGAGGAAGGGAAGAAGGAGGAGGAGGAATATCCAGTGCCAGCAGAAATAGGAAGCTGCAGCTGTGGGGATGAGCAAGCAGCAGCTGAACCAGGGTCTTCAGTGTCAGTGAGCATTGTACAGGGAGTGGCTCTGCTAAAGGCGAAGTAGGTGAGTAAAAGGCAGTGCTGGAGATGGTCTTTGTATAACTAGAGAAGCCGTCACCTACATCAGTCCCTCCTGTGGACAAAGCTGGAGGGGCAGCATCTTCCTATGGTGTTGCATATTAAAACAGCATTGAACTCCCCTGCCACAGGTTCCTGTCAAACCTCAACAAGAGGACCCCAAGGATCCTTTCACATCTGACAGAAATTTACCTCTACCTCCACAAATGTCATCTACTGTATCCGTTGCACCCGATGTGGCCTCCTCTGCATCAGGGAGACAGGACGCCGACTTGTGGATCGTTTCAAAGAACATCTCTGGAACACCTGCACCAACCCCACCGCCCCAAGGCCGAATACTTCAACTCCCCCTCCCACCCTGCCAAGGACACACAGGTCCTGGGCCTCCTTCATAGCCACACCTTCACCACCCAACGCCTGGCGGAGGAATGCCTTATCTTCCGCCTTGGGACCCTGCAACCACACAGGATCAATGTGGATTTTACCAGTTTCCTCATTTCCCTCCCCCCACCTTATCCCAGTCCCAAGCCTCCAAATCTGCACCACCCTCTTGACCTATCCATCACCTTTCCCATCTATCTGCTCCACCCTCTTCTCTGGCCTATCACCTTCTCCCCCACCTTTATCTACCTATTGCATTCTCACCTGCCTTGCCACCAGCCACACCCCCCCCTCCCATTTATCTCTCAACCGCCAGCTCACAAACCTCATTCCTGATGAAGGGCTAGTGCCTGAAATGTCAATTCTCCTGCTCCTTGGATGCTGCCTGACCTGCTGTGCTTTTCCAGCACCACACTGTCAACTCTAATCTCCAATATCTGCAGTCCTCACTTTCTTCTCAACAAGAGGCATGTCTGGCATCTCCCAGATGGCAGCTTACAAGTTTTATAGAACAGTTCTTGCAGTTCATCATCGACACAGAGAGCCCAAGGTGCCTGATGCTTTAAAGGAAACACAGCCAGCCAAGGTGTCTGAGATGTTGGGTTCATAGCCATCACTGGGTTCCCTCAGTGACCTGGGGCCATTGCCTGCTCACATGATGCTCGGAGCTCCATGGCATCTTTCAATCTGATTCCTGAACAGAAGGAATTTCACTATCTCGATGTCTGACATTGTTTGTGCACTGATTTCCAGGCAGTTATCACAATACCTGCTTCCTATAAAACTCTCAGGTTCCTTGAATATTCATTCCTCTGTTTCAACTCCAGAGCTGGCTTACAGGTGACAAGGGGTAATCCAGAAGGCATAGCTAATGGCCTTAGTGTGAATCTTCAGACTGATGCTGATCGGCACGACAAAGCTGTCAATGCATTCATTAGGTTCATCTGCCTCTCCTGCAACTTGGCTCACTGTATCCAATGATCCCAATGTGATCTTCTCTGTATAAGGGCAACCAAATGTAAAGTTAGGGAATGGTTTGCCGAACACCTCAGCTGGGACCGACCAGATCGCCCAGTCACCGCCCATTTAAATTCCCCCTCACATTCCCTTTCCGACATGACCAATCTTAGCCTCCTCCATTGTCACAACGAATCAGACCGCAAATTGGAGGAACAACACCTCATCTTCCGCCTGGGCAGCCTACAGCCCGAGGACTCTGCACTGAGTTCTCTAATTTCAAATAATCTCCATTCTCATTCCCCGACTCTCTTCCCAGCCCATCCCCAACCCTTCCACTACTCCTAGCCACCTACCGGATTCATTCCTTCTATTGACCAACCAGGTCATACCCTCTAGCTGTCTCCATCTATCCCCACTTCACCACCCTGCTCCCCTCACAACCCCTTTATCTACAGCTCCCCTACACCAACCCCCAGTCCTGAAGAAGGGTTACACCCAAAATGTCAACTTCTCCACCTCCTGATGCTGCCTGGCTTGCTGTGTTCTTCCAATCTCCTGCCTGTCTACCAACGAAGAAAAGGAGTATGACAGAGATGCTGATGAAACCAAAGCTGACAAGAAGGATGCTGAAGAAGCCAGGACAGTCGTAAAATGAACAGACACAGCCAAGAGAATGTTAGTACAGCTAGGTTTGACAATGGCTTCTATGATCATCATTAGACTCTAATCCCAGATTTTTCATTGAATTCAAATTCCACCATCTGCCACAGTGGTTATGTTGCAGATGGTAGTGTTCCTATGCATTTACTGCCCCTGTGGTATGTTCAGTTTTGTTTCTTTCTATACATTTTGTAGCAGTTCAATACAACTGAGTGGTTTGCTGGGACTTTACAACAAACAGTTATGAGTTACCCGTAAGGTAGCAATTACTCACAACCTGGCCAGGAAAAGAAGGCAGATTTCCTACCCTTAAGGGCTTTAGTGAACCAGGTGAGTTTTACAACAATCAACTGATTATGTAGTCAAGCATTTTTAATTTCAGATTTTATTTAATTTAAATTTTGCAATCCACTGTGGTAGTATTTGAACCCTTGTCCCAAAAACACTGGCCTGGGGTTTAGAATTACTAGTCCAGTGACATTACTATTTCACCACCAACCCTGAGAGATCTAACTGTTGTTCCTCCTCCATTTTGGTGCTCAGTGCCAACACCCTCACACCTCGAGATGAGGGAACCTTGAAGGAGATCAGGCCCCTCTCACTGAGCCAGTGAATGAATGCAATGAGTGAAAGCCGTGTATAGGTCAGGCAGCCATAGTCTATATGTGACTCCAGATCCACACCATTACAGTTGACTGTTAATGGTCCCCTGAAACAGCATTGCCAATGACACTCACACCCCATAAAAGAACAATTAAACATAAGTCTTGCAGTCCTAATTCTATCCGGAGCAATGTCAAAGGGTTTTTGGAAGTCGGAGCTCCACAATGTTTTTCACTGTCTGCTCAGAACTTTCTTTTTCCGTTCTTTTGTGGATGTCAGCATCACATGACAGGGCAGCATGTGGTGCTCTTCCCTAATTGCCCCTGAGAAGGTGAGTCATCACTGTGAACAACTGTGTGCATGTGCTATCAATAAAGCCACAGTGTTGGTGGGGATTTCCAACTTTCTGAAGCCTTTAGAGACAGCTTAATATCACTCAACAAAGAGATCCATATTGAAATTGGATCTTCAGATTCTGGTCACAAACCACTTCCGCTCTGCACTCCTGTCCAAAGCTGTCGATTTAAATCCTCTGAACATATTCCTCAGCCTTCAGCATCCCACATATGCTCATTAATTATGAACTAGCTTTGTATTTGTCATTCTATATTTAGATCATTGCTTCTGTGATAAATAACTAGGTGAGTGTACAGCCCATTACCACAGTGAGCCCTAATTGAGTGATCTTGCTGAAACCATTGGACCCAACCCCTCTGGAGAAATGAGGTTCAAGACTAACCCGAGTTCCAATATCTGATCACCATCCGGTAATTTGAATTGAAAGTTGTGTGTGTGCTGACATCAGAAATGGTTAACTTACCATGGCAGTTCCTCAGGCTGTAGGCACTCCCTGTCTGGGATCAAACTGAAGAACAACTACTCAGTGGAGCTTTGAAGAGCTGCTGGCATCCTTGAATGGAAACCAAGTGAATGCCAAAAGCTTCCAGAGGGGAGTGAAAAAGACTGGAAGCAGACCTTCGCTTCCTTGTTATTCTCAATGAGTTGAGTTTAATAGTGTCACCATATCTAATATACACTCACTGAAAAGAAAACAAGACAATATTTGAATCGGGTCACTTCTTCTTTAACCACCCACAGAATAAAATGAGTTAAGACAGACCCCTGCACATTCTTTGATCAGATCTCTTTCTGAATGGTCACAGGGCATGGAATTTTCCCACAGGCTGATACTGACTCCATGGCTGTATTTTTTAGATAGCATGTTAGTATTGATAAGACTCCTCTACATATTTTTTTAAAAGAAGCTTCATAATACTTGATCATTATATACCACAGCAGCTGTTTGAATATTGCACTGTTTAAAACTAGTGGGAAGGTAATGCAGCAACATTCCTATACAGTTATGGAGTAATGTCAAGCACAATGCAGTGGACTTGGGACTGGCAAAATGCCAGCACCCTGTGTTTTTCAAAGAGCTGCTCCAGTTAAACATCTGATGAATTGTCTCATCCATATTACCTTGTATATCCTCTTCTGTGGTGAGAACTCACAGACTGAATATTTTTAACATTTTCTATTATAGATTTTTAGTATTTGACTCTTACTTTTTCTGTAGAGGCTCAGTTACCTTGGAACTAATGTGTCTATATCTGAAGTGAGGGTATATTTATAATAAAAGGTAAACTCCTCAAAATCATTTCTGTAGAAATTACTTTTCAGATGCAGTACATGTCCAGATGTTTGTCATTAAAATGTACACAGCGAGCACCAGGGATAATTTTAAGTTGAAAGACATGGAACAAGATGGTCCCTATGAATGTTCATAAATTTCAGATTACAATTCTGAGGTTTGTAGCAACCCATCTAGTATCATTGCCTTCTTGTAGACATTGCATGAAATCTCAGTTCCTGGTTTGGTGGTTCAAATTATACACATCACTGAAATGTCATCACATTGCATAGTGGTCAAAGTCCATTCTGAAGCAGGTAATCTGAGCATTGGAGATTGTTGTGGAAACATTACAATTAAATAGTTAACAATTTTATATGAAATTACTCAGATATGTCAGAGGTTCAGCAACTCATACTGAGAAATTTGACGTGTCTGTGTTATGTATTTGTGTGATCATTTCTAGACTAGCAAGTCCTGAAATTTACAGTATGCTTTACTTGGATGGGACACAGAAGGGGAAAGTCATATTGATATTTCTGGTACATTTTCCACATTACTAGAAAGTACACTGGTCCACGTCACTACAATTCCCATCATGCAGGAGTGACTTAAGCCATAATATCACACCAAACCTTTCTGCTACTCTGAGGCGTGAACCTTTCCAAAACAGTGAGAAATTCAGATTCATTGCTCTGCTTCATCTGCAAAATCAATAGCTGTGTCCAATTTGCTAGATTAATGCAGCTGTAATGCCCTGCTATTTACGCTGAACCAGCACTACTCTGTGACTTGGTACTGGCTGTTCAATTTACGGTTTTCATTTTTGTGCTAAAAATAACTACGTATGAACATTATAAACTGCCATTCAGCCTTTCGATTTGTCCTCATAGCAACTTCACACTAAAGTTACCATTGGATGGGCAATCTACCAAATGACATTGTTCCTCTAAATGCAATTAAAGCACGATAATGTAATTGTCACTGCCTTCTGCAGGAATGGATAACTTGGATACTCTGGTTATCTTTGACACATTGTTAAATGTCGTTGAAAGATTTGAATTTCAAATAAAGGGTTAGATGAGATTCAGAAAGCAGAAAATCCGGCAGAAAGGGGGTTATGTAGTTCGATATGAGAACATAGCTTTTCGAGAAAGTGGAGGTTTTGGTGCATTAGCTACAGCTGTACCAACTGGGTTCAAGTGGTTCAATCTAATTGACTACTGCCATTTGTTATAACCTTAGGGGTCAAGAGCCCATTTCGATGAAATATTCCAAGCATACATTACTAAAGTATCTGAAACAGGATTAATTTGAAAAATTAAATAGGGTGGCACATGTTATGCCAAATGCAACTAGAACAGTAGCACACATTGCAGTGTGTGTCTGAATCAATACTATATGTGTCAAACATTATGGAGTCTTGAAACAGATCGTTCACCTTACTGACATTAATCTGACGGTGTTCAAAGGAATGGTGGGAGCGGGGATTCTATAAAACTCGTTTCTTACGAGGGTAAGAATTATTCCAAATCCTGAGTGGAGGTTCATATTCAAAAAGACCAACACAGTCTGAACTAAGGAATTACAAGATCATTGACTTTAAATTTAGGCAAGTTGGTGTAAGGAATTGTTCGAGATGTTCTGGATGGAAACCCGGATAGAGAGGTTTCATGGCTGAATGTCAGAGCAAGGTGTGCAGTAGATTCAGAAGCTTCCAGAGAAACAGATACAGTTGCCAGCCTTGATTCAGTGATAACGCATTCAATTTTGAGTCAGGAACATAAATTGGGAGTTAGATGCAGAATAGGCAATTTGGCACCTTGAGCCTGCTCTCCCTTTCACTAAGATCATGTCTGTAATTTTATCTTCAGGGCTGCAGTTGGAAATAAAAAAAGAACTGCAGATTAGATTAGAATACTTAGATTTACTTAGTGTGGAAGTAGGCCCTTCGGCCCAACAAGTCCACACCGACCCTCCGAAGAGCAACCCACCCAGACACATTCCCCTACATTGACCCCTTCACCTAACACTACGGGCAATTTAGCATGGCCAGTTCACCTGACCTGCACATCTTTGGACTGTGGGAGGAAACCGGAGTACCTGGAGGAAACCCACGCAGACACGGGGAGAATGTGCAAACTCCACACAGACAGTTGCCTGAGGCGGGAATTGAATCCGGTTCTCTGGCGCTGTGAGGCAGCAGTGCTAACCACTGTGCTGGAAATCTGAAACACAAACAAAATTGGCTGGAAAAACTCAGCAGGTCTGGCAGCACCCGAAGAGAGAATGCAAAATTAGCATTTTGGATCCAGTGACCTTTGTTCTGACCAGATGCTGCCAGACCTGCTGAGTTTTCCCAGACTGTGTGGTTTTACTGCAGTTAGAAATTTCAGATGAGACTTTCCACCAGTGACAACATTTTTAAATGTCAGCAGAGGTGAAGGGGCCCACAATTTCTTGACCCCTCTCGGTGTGTCAGTTTATTGAGATGTTCTTGAAACCCAGTCATATTTAAACATGTTGCTGACTAGCAACAGGCAGCTAAATTCAGCCCCTTTACTGACCTATTAAGGTCAATCTGAGAGGAATAATCCAAACATGAGTCAGGCCTCATGTTGGGACCAAAGCCGAGCTGATGACTGAAGCAATGTCCAAGGCAGGATCAGGGAGAGTACTCCATATACAATGTTTACCTAATCCTTCACCATCAGTGACAATCACAAGATAGCCATAGACTGCCCTCTGAAGTTACATTAATGCCTCCAGCAGTCACTGGTTTATGTGAAGCAGAACACTGAACAGGAGTGAGACTGCAGTTGAGTGGACCTTCCCTGGAGGAAGGGCTGTCTTTGTAAGAAACTGGCCTCAAGGAAAAAGGGAGGAATAGATAGAAGACTTCCTTAACCAGATGTGAAGTATTCCATGTAAATACACCATTTCCTGATTGATCTTTGATTTCATTTCATGTTTGTTAAAACCTGATGTCAATGGAATAAAAAAAACTTTGCTTCATGGTCTTCTTAAATGGTCTTCATGGTCTTTTTTGCTTCATGTGTTTCAAAGTAAATACCCCTCTACTTTAAGAACATGGCAGCTGTGGCCAAGTTTTGATTCTTCCAAGGCTAAGAAGTCTTCAGGGGGTGTCTCCCCTTTCTGCTGCTGACAGCAGCAACTCCAATCTCTCGATATTGATATGTCTTTGATGGTTGGCCTTTGAATATCCCCAGCTTCAGGACTCTGCCTGCCATCATTTATTGGATGACAAGTGTGTAATCTAGCAGTTCAGGGCTCATGCCCGAAACGTCGATTCTCCTGCTCCTTGGATGCTGCCTGACCTGCTGCGCTTTTCCAGCAACACATTTTCAGCTCTTTACATACAATTGCATACAGCACCAATGCAATGAAATGCACCAGAGTCCTGATTCCAGAAAACAAAACGTAAAAAAATTCCTGATGTGTCTTTATGTCTCTTTCGGTCAACGGAAAAAGATTC
Organism: Chiloscyllium plagiosum; assembly: GCF_004010195.1. Classification (NCBI taxonomy): domain Eukaryota; kingdom Metazoa; phylum Chordata; class Chondrichthyes; order Orectolobiformes; family Hemiscylliidae; genus Chiloscyllium; species Chiloscyllium plagiosum. The sequence continues at coordinate 28,934,098 of NC_057718.1, read as the reverse complement.
CACAATATTTCAAGTAAAAGCAAAAGAGTATTTCCCAGTATCCTGGCCGATAACTAAAGCAGATAACCTGATCACTTATCGTTCTTCCACGTGGCTAACATCACACAAATCACATACTGTGTATCCTACATTGCAACTGTGACTATCCTTCATTGACTGTGAAGTGCTTTGGGAAATAATTTCTTCTTTCTAACTGATGGCTTCAACAGCATTTGGCAGTTGGCTACATAGTAAAATGCAGGGAAGTTTGAGCTATTGCCAGGAGCAGGGGCAGGGAGAGTAATCATGGGCTGTAAAACTTTGCCTGTCCCCGTGCCCTTCCAGATTTTAATTCTTGATAGCTTCTGTTCAGCATATTGTTATGATGATGGGTCAGAATCCAAAGCAGTAACAGACATTTTTAATTTTAATTGCCAAATATATTGGACAGCAAAACCAAGTCAGTAACTGTGTAACAAAGTCTTATGTGCAGTCCATCGAACAATGTGCATAAATTATCAAGGAAATTTCAAATGGGGAGAGACTGAATAAGAGATGACAAAGGTGGCTGACTGCCTCTTGCCTCCCATCCCTTGCCAACATTTCTGTTTTACTCTCCAAGAATATATAAAAATTGCTCGAAAAGTCAACAGGACTGGAAGCCTGGTTAAACTGTCTTCTTTTTAAAACATAAATTTATTCGGATCTGGGGTAAGGTAACGGAAAGGATTTTGTATAATTCAACCCTGTTGTAACCAAATGAGGGGTAGGTGAATAAAGAAAAGGAACCAGTTTATCCCTTCTTCCTCCAGGAGGTTAACAGTTTAGGGTGTCCTATCTGGAACTATAATGAATTGGGGTTCCTTGCCAATGATTTAGTCATAACACCTTCAAGATGTATTTCGGGTCCTCTAGAATAAAATAGTGCAGCACAGTAGGAGACCAGTCAATCCATTGAATCTCTGCCAGTTCTTTTGCCAGTCCATTCAACCTAAAGTCAGAACACATTGGAAAACATTACTTTCTTTGACCAGGCAAAATTTAAAATTGCACAAAACAAGCAACCTTAATTAGCAACCAACCTTTCTTTTCCAAAATAACACACACCTCTTCACAAAAGAACATTATTTTAACCACATTTTCAACAGACTGACCACTGCAGTCACAGTTAATGCAAACTGTGGAATATTTGAACAGCCAGTCACTACCCTGTTTACTGCATTCCAGATTGCAATCCTAGATTTACATTTAATTACTTGTGGAATATTTATTACAATCACATCCTTTACGTTTCTCCCTGCATTGTAGCTCCTCAAGCTAGCAATTTGCGCAGCCATTTCCAACCAATTCATTACCTCAGTAATGCCAGTTTTGTTTGGCTCCTGATCAGTTGAATATTCATATCTAGCTGATCTGACAGTGCTTGTTGGAAGGATATAGCCAAAAATGTTGCAATCTCTAGCATTGACAACTCCATCTGCTAAGCTGTGAAATAAAAATAAAACTGGAAAAAATATAATCAGCAGCCTCTGATATTCATCGGTCAGCGAGTAGAAGGGTTGTTGGCTAAAGTGGAATTCGAGTGAGTTGGACGCAGGCATCAAACATAAGCATTTTTAAAAAGATGCATATCGCATCAAATTGTAGCTGTAAACCTTGGAAACCTGGGCTTGAAATTGGTTATTGCTATTCAGTTGAAAAATTAACATGCTTTTCATTGAATATAAAGTAAATTAACGACTAGTACAGGGAACTCCCTTGCAATTTACATCTGTGACTATTAGGGTTCCTCATCATCAATGTTTTGATTAAATCAATCAGCTTCCATTTCAATACTCTACGGTAAGAAACTCAACCCCAATTATAACCACATAGAGGTGAAATCTAGCATCATATAACAGTTCATTCCCCTCCTGGCTCTTTGACAGTTGCTAACTATGAGCAGGTGGAGAAGTATGATTGAGGCTTCATGTAAATTGTTTCTTTTAACTTAAAGATTGCTTTGTGCATCAGCTAAAATGTAGACCCAAGTTCAGTTTCATGGGCACAGAGTGGAAAAAAAGATATTAACAGTTTAGAAGAAGTTGACAACTGTCTCTGCAGGCAGGTGTGTTTTTATCCATTTGCTTTGGGTTAACTTGTCCCTGAGATGTTGAAAATCAGTCTGATAAAAATGTGTAAAAACCGAAAGAACTGCAGATGCTGTTAATCAGAAACAAAAACAGAAGTTTCTGCAAAACGGTCGCTGGACCTGAAATGTTAGCTCCGATTTCTCTTCACAGATGCTGCCAGACCTGCTGAGCTTTTTCAGCAACTTCTGTTTTTGTTTCTGATTTTAAAAGTAGTGTTTTATTTTTCACTGATAGCTACCTCAACTTGTTTTATAGTGTTATTTCACCTGTGAAGGAGCAATCTAAATGAATCCATGGAGCAAACCATGGAAACTAGGTTCAAGCTTTGCCGGATGCATTATGAAGGGGACAGAACGCCAGTTCTTCAGAGTGGTGTCTGCGCCTGGCAAAACCATAACAAGTCTGGAAAATGTTGCAGCTAGCTCTGAGATGGAAGCTCTGGGGAAAGGTTGTATTGAAGACACCATTCTTGACTGGAACAGGTTACAAGAAAGATCATAGCGAAGCCCTAGCTAGTCTGCACAGCTTGCTTTTGAGACTTGAGAAGTATGATTTCAATTTGAAATACAATTCAGGAAAAGAGCTTTTGCTTGCAGTTTGTTATCAAGATCATCAACACGGGAAATACGAGATAAACATCTAGGTATAAAGATACATTACCTGGTGAATGTAATACTTTCAAAACAGAGTCAATTTAAAGAAGAGACTAGCAAAGACAAGGATTTTGAGTTTGATTTATTGTCACATGTAAAAGTGTTGTCTTGCATGCTGTACAGGCAGATCATATCATAGAAGGTGCATCAGGGTAACAGAACATAGTACAGAATGCAATGTAGCCATAGAGAATGTGCAGAGAGAGAGAGAGAGATCAACATTAATATTTGAGAGGTCCATTCAAAAGTCTGATAACAGCAGGGAAGAAGCTGTTCTTGAATCTGTTCGTACATGCATTCAAACTTTTATATCTTCTGCCTGATGGAAGAGGGTGGAAGAGAGTATAACAGGGGTGGGAGGGGTCTTTGATTGTGTTGGTTGTTTTCCCAAGGTAGTGGAAAGTAAAATGGAGTCAGTGGATGGGAGGCTGGTTTGCATGATGGACTGGGCTGTGTTCATGACTCCCTGTAGTTTCTTGTAGTCTTGGGAACAGCAGTTGCCATACCATGCTGTGATGCATCCGGATAGAATGCTTTTTATGGTGCATCTATAAAAATTAGTAAGAGTCTTTGTGGACATGCTGAATTTCCTTAGCCTCCTGAGGAAGCAGAGACATTGATGTCTGGAATATAAAAGCAGAGATTGGAATATAAAAGCAGAGATGTACTACTAAGACTTTATAAAGCTCTGGTTAGGCCCCATTTGGAGTACTGTGTCCAGTTTTGGTCCCCACACCTCAGGAAGGACATACTGGCACTGGAACGTGTCCAGCGGAGATTCACACGGATGATCCCTGGAATGACAGGTCTAATATATGAGGAACAGCTGAGGATCCTGGGATTGTATTCGTTGGAGTTTAGAAGATTAAGGGGAGACTTAATAGAGACGTACAAAATAATACATGGCTTGGAAAAGGTGAATGCTAGGAAATTGTTTCAGTTAAACGAGGAGACTAGGAGTCTTATGGTCTTATGTTCTTTCTTGACCGTCATGTTGACATGGGTGGACCAGGACAGATCATCACTCCTAGGAACTCGCACTCTTGACCATCTGCACCTCAGCATTATTGATGCAGACAGGGGCGTGTCCTCCACTCTGCTTCCTGAAGTCAGTGACCAGCTGTCATCCCTGTATTATGGATCTGTTTGCAAGCAAAGGATTTCTGGAAGACTGGTATGTGTTAATGAAAACCAATTCACCTCCAGAGTGTGGAAGGAATTTGCTAACAGGGTTCAACATCATCGCAGGGACACAGGTTAATAGAAAGTTATGGCCAGATAATGAAGGGAAACTCTAAGATGCAAACCCTGCCTTATTGTTATTCTGATCCTCCCCTCTCAAAACTGATGGAAAGTGGCTTTCAGAGCAGAAAACAATGCCAAGCAAATTAATTCCTCTCAGTGACCAGGATAGAATAAGACAAAAACTCAATGAATTACAGATAAAAGTTTCAGAAAGGATATCGCTTTTCTGCTTGAACTGTGAAAAGATACTTATACATGTATAGGATCCAAACATGAAAACCTGCAATTCAGCAGACATTTGGTGGTCTGCTGAAATAAGATTCCAAGTCCAAACGTCATCAAGACTGAAACCAATCAGCAATAGAGATGAAACAGAGTTGATATTTAATCTGAACTGGAGCTGGCAAAGCAGCAAAGATCATCAACAGAACAGCAACATCACTAACAAATGAGATATCATCAACAGCATCATTGCAACATCACTAACCAGTGACAGAACAACTAAAACACGAATATCATCGTTCCAACATCACTAACCAGTGACAAGAAATTGACAACAACAACATCAATAACCAGTGAGAGAATATTAACAATGTCATCAACCTCACTAATCAGCGAGAAAGCATCAACAACACCAATTACCTCACTAACTGGTGAGAGATCATTAACAACTTGACTAACCAATGCAAGATCATCAACAACACTGTTAGATCCCCACCCTGGAGGGTCCCGTGGATGTCAATAATAACACTAACACTCCTGAACTAGGAGTTTACAACTTTATTTCACACTTTCCAATTCTATGATATGTTGCATAAAGATAGGCTACCTGCAACCGAGGAGGGACTGTGCTGGCCAGTCACAGTCCAATCCACTTTGCATGGTTCGTTACCAAAGGGCACAACTCTTGACACATGGGTTGGTCTGTGGAATTGATGCTGCCAAAGTTCCAAACTTGGCTGATATTTATATCATCTTTAACATGGCTGACCGTATCATTCACATGTCATAATCAGCTGGATTTTGCTGTAGCGAACTGGCAGTGACCTACTGGGCTGACTTCTATCTGTTACTTATTTTTACTATGTAGGTATGAGTCAAGGCCAGGTGCTTCCTCCATTGTCTCCTGTCTGTATCAGCATATGCCTGTGTCAGCAGTCATAGAGTCACAGAGGTGTATAGCACAGAAACAGACCATTCAGTTCAACTCATCCATGATGACCCAAGATATCCTTAATTAATCTAATCCCATTGATAGCACTTGGCCCATATCCCTCTAAATCTTTCCTTTTCATGTACCCATCTAGATGCCTTTTTAATTTTGTAATTGTACCAGCCTCCACCACTTCCTTTGGCAGCTCATTCCACACACGCACCACCCTTTGTGTGAAAAAGTTGCCCCTTAGGTCCTTTTAAATCTTTCTTCTCTCACCCTATGCCCTCTAGTTCTGGACTCCCCCATCTCAGGAAAAACACCTTGAATATTTACCTTATCCATGCCTGTTTGCCCTTTTATTATGTCAGCAGTTCTCATTCGATCTGTTGGCTCATTACTAGACCACATGACTGGTCCATCACAAACATGAGAAAATGTCAACACCAGGAACATCACTTACCTGTAGGAAAATATTAAAAACACCAACAACAGTATTAATCAGGGTCAGAACATCAACTAAACTAACAACATCTCAACCCAGTGAGACAACATCAATAATTCCCAGCAATATTACTAAGCAGTGAGAGAACATCAACACCAACAACATCAGTAACCAGTGAGAGTTCATTAACACACCAGAAACAGGTCATGCAACATCAACAACATCACAAATGAGACAACATTAACTGTGATTGTTAACAGCAGGAACTACATATGCAACATTGTGCGGCATGCTGAGTCACCACTAAGATCTCTGAATGCCAAATCCAGAAAATGGTGCATGCCATCATAGTACTTACACCATGAATATATTATACTATGCCATGAATAATACTCTTAGAAAACAAGCTGCAAAAGATTTTTGTAGTGCTCAGTTTACATGTATAAGTCATGATTGGAATTGTTCTATTGATAGCGGCATTGTGGTTTTCTTTTAGGAAGAAATGCTTTCTTGTTACATTATTCATAAAAGAAGTAGGAACTAATTGTTACGTGAGCATATTTCCCAGCATGTAACATTCACTGTTACATTGTTACTAAGCACATGATTGCAATGTATCAGACCACAAGCCACATGTCCAACCACAACAAATGTACTCAATGTCGTTCCAGCATTTTCAGTCTAAAGGATTGTACAGTAATTATATGGTGTTTGGGACCTGAGACGGTTCCGAAGCTCAATGGCAAATTCAGACTCTGGATGGAACTGACACAGTTTAAGAAATAAATCTGGGGGGAAATCCATGCTGCATTTTTAACGAATGTCAGTTTGACAAAACATTTAGGAGGAGAAAGTGGGGGCTGCAGATGCTGGAGATCAGAGCCGAAAATGTGTTGCTGGAAAAGCGCAGCAGGTCAGGCAGCATCCAAGGAGCAGGAGAATCGATGTTTCGGGCATGAGCCCGAAAGAAGGCTTTCCTGAAGAAGGGCTCATGACAAAACATTTAAGCAGCATGTTCTTCATTAAACTTCCTGCTCTTAGAGGTTTTGAGAGACATCCTTCAACAAGGAATTGAGGGTGTTATTATGCTTTATATCATCAGCTCCATAAATATTCCAGCAAAACATGTTTAACATTCTGAAAGGGAAAAAAGAATAGTTTGTCATATGGGTGACATAGTTACATCACAAGACATGAACAATTTTTGACAGTGTGACAGGAGGCTATAACAATGTGAATTTGTGAAAACCTCCATTATGGTCTGAGATACACAGTGCAACAAAAAGGCACAATGTTAGACTTCGAAAAACAGAAGCCAACAGTAACTTTCCACAACATAAATGTGTTATTCATGTCCAGAGATTCTTGGAGTGGTCAGGATATTCACTCCAACTTTGCTACAATCACAGAATGTTTGAGAGACCTTTTATGAAAATGAGTAGTTAATATTCTCTCACTAGTTAGTGACGTTCTACGCCAGGATTAATTGTCACTAACTGCATAATTGAAGCCTTCATTTTAGCACTTCCAGCAAGAAGAAATGTCTAACAAATGCAGTTGGTGAAAGCGAGAGGTTCAGGATTACCTGGAGGCTGAGTAAGAAAGGTTGTGCTCATATAGTCAGGGTTTTGTATTATCATGATTAGGCTGCAGAATGACGCAGTTTCTTCTAAAGTCTCACACTAGTGGAATTACAGTTTAATGGGGAATAGTGTGCTCAGGAGAACACTAAACATTGTACTCACACAACTTAATATGAGCTATCTTGTTCAACTTGCCCATTGCCAGTTGTCCAGCAACTAAAACCTGGTTTTCCCTTTTGGAAGGAGATTAGCAGGGATCAAGTACTCTGCAAGAGGAAAGTCATGCTAATGGAAGATTGAAATTTAGTCAATCCTCATTGGTTGATAGCTAATTTAAAACCTGAACCAGGCAGGCGTGTAACACTCAAGAACTTTGTTCATAATGAAGAAGGCAGCTTGACTCGTTATTGGAATATGGTTGGATAGGTCTGTCAATAGGGGCCAGGATTCCCCCAATTGGCTCCACATTACACTGCAAGCCAAAGCCCTATTGGGTAAGGTGATCTTTAGTGAGAAAAATTGTCAGCGTGGTTTGAATTGATTAAACTCCAATAATATCAATACATAATCCTGGAGATCTTTAGTCACCTCCCAATTCGACCTGAGCACAGACATTTGTGTCTTCATCAAGTAAAATGTACCTGAAAGGAGAGAGAGAGTATGTTCTCTTTGGACTATCAGAAATTCTACTTGGATATATGTCAGAGTAAACTGTGGCCAGGCCTTCCTTTGTAGGCCTCTGAACTTTGCTGTCAGGTTCAGGTGTGGACCAGAAGCCTGCACTGTATGCAATATAGTGCCCCATAGTGATCTGCTCTGCCGTGGCTAATTAGAGATTGGGGGTGGACTCGCCAAAGAATTAAACACAGAAAGCAGGCTTGGCCAATCAGAGATTGCTTCAATCTCTACCGCCTGGCTCCTGAGGGAACATGAAGACTGAGTGGATAATCCCAGCCACACTCCGATGATGGGCCTTAATAGGATTCATCAGCTTCCTGCCCTTTGTAGGTTGGTAGTCCTGCCACCACCCTCTTCCCAACTCCGATAAAATGGCCTTGGGAAAGATCGAGACAAGGCACTGCATGCTGTGTGAACATCTGTGCTTTCTCACCTCAGTACCTATTGCTGGCAGGGGCTAAATATGCTGCTCGATGATTAGTTTCTGTACATATTGGACACACCACTGTGACTGTATGTGTTAGAAAAGCTGTTGTGAACAGGTACGAATCTAGCTACGGTGTCCATCGTTAATTGAAAGATTTACCGAGTGTCACTATCTAACGTCAGATTTGAAGTCACCTGCGTGATGCACCAGAGGGCAGCTAATGTCAACGGAGACCCACTCACGTGATCATCACAACGAAAGTGGGAAAGGAATTTAGGCAGGGATAAAATACAGAGGGTTAAAGCTTAAAAGATATGATAAAATACTGAATGATTTAATGGAGAAGGTAAAATAAACCCTAATTACTGAAACACAACCTGGCACCAGAAAGAAAAAGGTGTAGAAAGAAGAAGCTGGGATCTGATGTTAGCTCAGTCCTTCTGTGACACATTAGTTGCAGGCTTATGACATCAACATTGTGTAAGCACTGTATCATCTAATAGGAGCTGTGTCTGTTGAATGTCTCTAATTGCACTGATATTGGAGGTAGATTTCAATAGGTTTCAGATGTGTCTCCTTACAGTAGCACTGTATGAGTTTTGCAGGAATATTTTCATGTCTGTTCTTTAGAACAGCAATTAAACACACAGGGTTCATAACAGAGTGGGCTGTTTTGAACTTTGATCACTGTGTATTTTGAGGTTGAGCAGCTTTCCTATTGTGTATCAAAACGATTAAAGCATGTCATATTTTGAAACACCATGTATAAATAGTGAAAAATAAAAAGAGGTAAGAATTAAAAAGATTAGACAGTTTTGTGCACTACATTCTCACTGCTGAGATCTGGGGTAAATCTAGGATTTGAAGTTGCTTTTATGTTGGGTTCACCAGGTTGTCAGGGTGCCTTGCCCTCATGCTGCATGCACCATCAAACCTCAGGAGACTTAAAATATATGTTAAATAAAAAAAACACTACAGATTTTTCAGACATGACCTCAAAGCATAGACACATGGACATAAATCACAAAGCTGTAGTTACCTCACCAATGATTGTAAATTCAAAGTTCTCCTAGGGTACAACATCAATGAACAAACTACAGTTCTTGTATTCCTGTGGTTCACTTTCCCATGGTCATTAACGGCTTTCTTTATATGATGTAATTCCTATTTCTGTGATGGTGGAAAATTATCCTGTATATGTATCTCCTGATCCTAATCCGAATTTGTCAACACTCCCAACTCAAGGATGTAATGGTTCAATTATAATACCTTTAGTAAGATTAGCATGACTATCTCGAGTACGTTTAATAGTCAGAAGGATAAGTATGGATATAGATCACTGAAAGAATACAAAAGAAAATAATTTCTGAATTATTCAGACCAAAAAAGGCAATTGGTCATGGAAGAATAGGGTCATTTACTGCTTTGGCATAAAGCCTCAACCACCGGAAATGTGCTTTAGGGGATCAAGGACTGTACTCGCAAAGTTTTCCATTCGTGTAGTGTACAAAGGTAGTTCAAAATTAGAGATTTGTTTGATTTAAGTTTGTGAATTTGCTCAATCATTACCCAAGAGGTTAAGAATTTGCCAACCTGGAATAATAATGAAAACTGTTTAACAACATCAACAAAGCAATAGGCATAACCAACATTCCACCAGTTTAATGGCAAAGATGAGGTGCACAATTACATCAAGTTGCTGAACCAACAAACGTAGAAGTTTCTGAAAAGCGTTTGACTGCTGAAAGGTTTTATTTTCTAAGAAAAGAAACCAGGGCTTTGGGAAAGAGTAGGGCTGTGGAATGAATTCAATTCCTGTTGCAGAGAACTGGCACATATGAGACAGGACAAGTGGTCTGCTTCAGTTTTGTAATCATTCTAGAATTTCATTTTGTGATTCATTAATGATATATTAGCACAGATGGCCAAAGAATTGGTCAAATAGGTAGATTTCTGAGGAGGTAAGTAATTGTGATAAGTCTTTCCCATGAACGTTCAGACTGGATGAAATCATTAATACCTGAAATAAAGATATTCATACTGTAAGGTTAGGTTGACTGGCTAGTGCAATACCTGGTATGTAAGCTGTGCATCCCAAAGATGGCCAATAATGGGTGTGTTCCTGTGATTGTGTACAGGAACACACCCATAAATAATCCTGAGTATGATCAGAATAAAGCTGACAACTGATTGAGATTTAGAGATAGTGAGGACTGCAGATGCTGGAAAGTCAGAGCCGACAAAGAGTGGAACTAGAGAAAGCACAGCAAATCAAGAAGCACCAGAGGACCAAGGGAGGCAGGACCCTTCATCAGGACCAGGGGAGCGGGACAGGGCTGAGAAATAAATAGAGGAATGGGTTGGGGGCTGGGGAAAGTTAGGTCAGCTAGCAATAGGTGGATGCAGATAGGAGGTGATTGAGATTGGCCAGTGGGAAGGGTGGAGGGGATAGGTGGGAAGGAAGATGGACAGATTAGGTCAGGTCAAGGGGGCAGAATGGAGAGGGAGGGCTGGACCTGAGATGAGGTGGTGGGTGGGGAAATTTGGAAGCTAGTGAATTCTATATTTTCAGTTTAGATTCCCGACAGTATGGAAACAGGCCCTTCAGCCAATACGTCCACACCGACCCTCCAGAGAGTAATCCACCCAGACCCGTTTCGCTCTGATGAATGGCAGATGGAGTTCAACCTGGATAAATGCGAAGTGATGCATTTTGGAAGGTCGAACTTGAATGCTGAATATAGGATTAAAGACAGGATTCTTGGCACTATGGAGGAACAGAGGGATCTGGGTGTACAAGTACCTAGATCTCTCAAAGTTGCCACCCAAGTGGATAGGGTTGTTAAGAAAGCATATGGTATTTTGGCTTTTATTAACAGGGGGATCGAGTTTAAGAGCTGTGAGGTTTTGCTGCAGCTCTACAAGTCCCTGGTGAGTCCACGATTGGAATATTGTGTCCAGTTCTGGTTGCCCTACTACAGGCTTTGGAGAGGGTGCAAAAAAGGTTTACCAGGATGCTGCCTGGTCTGGAGGGCTTGCCTTATGAAGAAAGGCTGAATAAGCTCGGCGTTTTCTCTCTGGAGTGAAGGAGGAAGAGAGGAGACCTGATCAAAGTGTACAAAATAATGAGTGGAATAGATAGAGTCAATAGCCAGAGACTTTTCCCCAGGGCAGGATTGACTGGTATGAGAAGTCATAGTTTGAAGATATTAGGAGGAAGGTATAAAAGAGACGTCAGAGGTAGGTTCTTTATGCAGAGAGCTGTGAATGGATGGAATTCGTTGCCAGCTGAGGTGGTGGAAGCGAAGTCATTGGGGACATTTAAGCGACTGCTGGACATGTACATGGATAGCACTGAATTGAGGGGTGTGTAGGTTAACTCACTATATTTTACATTAGGATTAAGGGTGGTGGAAGCGAAGTCATTGGGGACATTTAAGCGACTGCTGGACATGTACATGGATAGCACTGAATTGAGGGGTGTGTAGGTTAACTCACTATATTTTACATTAGGATTAAGTCTCAGCACAACATTGTGGGCCTAAGGGCCTGTTCTGTGCTGTACGTTTCTATGTTGTATGTTCTAATCCACCTAACACTATGGGCAATTTAGCATGTCCTGCACATCTTTGGATTGTGGGAGGAAACTAGAGCACCTGGAGAAACCCCACAGAGACAGTCACCCAAGGCTGGAATTGAACCTGGGACCCTGGTCCTGTGAGGCAGCTATGCTAACCAATGAGCCACCATGCCACCCTTAAGAATTTGAGCTTCAGTGAGCCTGACATGATTTGAACATGCAACCTTCTGACTTGGAGTCAGATGTGCTACTGTTGCGCAACAAGCCTACGTGAGGCCATAAGGTTATAAGCTCCCAAGCAGATGATGAGATGTTCTTCCGGCAGTTTGCATGTGGCCTTATTTTGACAGTGGAGGAGGCATGTTGTTGGGGGAGTGGGACAGGGGGTTAAAATAGCTGACAACCAGGAGGGGTGGGGTTGATTGGAGCATGCAGATCATAAATGCTCCCTGAACCGGTCCCCGAGTTTGCACGCTGTCTCTCCGATGTCGAGGAGACCACATCAAGAGCAATGGATGTAATAAATCAGGTTAGCGGAAATGCAGGTGAAAATTAAAATTGTCATTTGGACTTCCAATGTGATACACTTGCGCATACTGGAAGCTATCTCTGTTTATTCACAGGGTCCTGTTCTTTGCAGTCAGAAACAATATGCACACATGTTACTCCTGTTTCAATTCAACAAAATAGGTGACATCCTTTCTCTGGTTCAGTGTTCATGGCCAATCTTCCTGATTTTCACAAAGCTGGGCAGTTAAGTGTCAATCATCATCAAGTTGGAACATTTTCCAGAGCAGTGCCTCTACCAAGCCTAGAATGCACTGGCCAATCAATCAGCACTCTCCTCTCCTGCAGAATAAAATGTTAGTTAAAATGTTGGAAATTTCAAAATGACGGCGGTGGAGTAGGCAGCAGTCAGCTCCTGGGTGCCATGGAAATGACACCACGCAGGGTGTCCAGCCACATCCCCGCCTTCTCACACATCCTCTTCAATTATTTTCTCAGTATTATTATTTCCGCAGGTTCTTATTGGCAGGTTCAGCCACTCTTAGGCTCGGGCACAACAGGAATGGCTGCATCAATGGCAGGCATCGTCAAAAGCCTGGATCCAAGACCCCACTGGGCCCAGTGCAGGATTCAGCTCAGACACGGCTGCAGGAACAGTGACAAGGGAGGGGAGGGGTCCTGAACCGGGACCCCGCCAGCCCCCAACATGGACACAGCTGCAGAAATGGTGGCAACGGCCTGGTTACAGGTCCCAGCTGATATCCAACGTTGGGAGAGAGAGCCAAAGAGTTTGCTGCTGAGTAGGCAAGTGAGAGCTGAGCCTTTGGATTAAACTGGACAAATTCCAAGTCTAGATTAGAGTGGTGCTGGAAAAGCACAACAGGTCAGGCAGCATCTGAGGAGCAGGAAAATCGACGCTTTGGGCAAAAGCCCTTCATCAGGAATGAAGGCAGGCATCCTCCAGGGTGGAGAGATAAACGGGTGGAGGTGGGGTTGGGGAGAAGGTAGCAAAGAGTACAGTAGGTGGATGGGGGTGGGGATGAAGGTGATAGGTCAGAGAGACTGATGAAGTCCACATTGATGACCTGGGGTTGACATGTTCCGAGGCTGAAGAGGAGGTGTTCTTCCTCCAGGCGTCGGGTGGTGAGGGAGCAGTGGTGGAGGAGGCCCAGGACTAGCATGTCCTTGGCAGAGTGGGAGGGAGAGATGAAATGTTGGGCCACAGGGCAGTGGGGTTGATTGGTGTGGGTGTCCCAGAGATGTTCCCTAAAGGGCTGTGCGGGAAGGCGTCCAGTCTCCACAATGTAGGGGAGACAGCATCGGGAGCAATGGATACAATAAATGATATTGATGGATGTGCAGGTGAAACTTTGGATGTGGAAGGCTCCTTTGGGGCCTTGGATGGAGGTGAGGGAGGAGGTATGGGCGCAGGTTTTGCAATTCCTGCGGTGGCAGGGGAAGGATCCAGGATGGGAGGGTGGGTTGTAGGGGGGCGTGGACCTGACCAGGTAGTCATGGAGGGAACGGTCTTTGCAGAAAGCAGAAAGGGGTGGGGAGGGAAATATATCCCTGGTGGTGTGGTCCGTTTGGAGGTGGCGAAAATGTCGGTGGATGATGCGGTTTATGTGAAGGTTAGTAGGGTGGAAGGTGGGGAGGTTCTGTCCTTGTTACAGTTGGCGAGGTGGGGTTTGAGGGCAGAAGGGCGGGATGTGGACGAGATGCGTTGGAGAGTATCTTCAACCATGTGGGAAGGGAAATTGCGATCTCTAAAGAAGGAGGCCATCTGGTGTGTTCTGTGGTGGAACTGGTCCTCCTGGGAGCAGATACGGCGGAGGCAGAGGAATTGGGAATACGGGATAGCATTTTTGCAGAAGATAGGGTGGGAAGAGGTATAATCTAGGTAGCTGCGGGAGTCGGTGGGTTTGTAAAAAATGTCAGTGTCAGATCAGTCGTCATTGATGGAGAGAAGGAGGTCCAGGAAGGGGAGGGAGGTGTCAGAGATGGTCCAGGTGAATTTAAGGTCGGGGTGGAATGTGTTAGTGAAGTTGATGAACTGCTCAACCTCCTCGTGGGAGCACAAGGTGGTGCCGATACAGTCATTAATGTAGCTGAGTTCTAGTTCCAACCTTCCAGCTCAGCACTATCCTCATGACCTTTCCTACCTGCCAATCTTCCTTCCCATCTATCAGCTCCACCCTCCTCTCTGACCTATCACCTTTATCCCCACCCCCATCCACCTATTGTACTCTTTGCTACCTTCTCCCCCGCCCCACCCCCTCCCATTTATCCCTCCACCCTGGAGTCTCCCTGCCTTCATTCCTGATGAAGGGCTTTTGCCGAAACATTGATTTTCCTGCTCCTCAGATGCTGCCTGACCTGCTGTGCTTTTCCAGCACCACTCTAATCTAGATTCTGATTACTAGCATCTGCAGTCCTCACTTTTGCCTGGACAAATTCCAAATCTATTGCTTTAATTTCTTGCTTTTTATTTAGAAATCTAGTATTGTGCCAGCTAGTGGCAACTCTTTTGACTTTTCATTGTATTCTGGTACATGTGACAATCCAATCTAATCTGATCTAATCCAATCTGATCTAATCTAATCTAATGTAATTTCCTGTTTCATTAGCATTTCTCATGAATTATCCTGATGGGTGCAAGACTAAATGCTTTGACAATATTTTTTCAGAAATACTGGATTAGAATTGGTTTGTTTAAAATTTCACCATAGTTAGAGAGGTCAGTGATCAATTTGGATTCAACTCAGAGGTTGAAACTATTTATTTTTGTAGACTCTTCTTGAGATTTTTACAAGGACTACGTTTTGGTTCTTTAAGAGGTCCTTTTTTCAACCTCACCTATTCAGTGATGCAGTCCTGTCATAACAATGCCTTCTGTATTTCATTGACATAAATGTATTTGAACTCACAAGGAGCAGAAATAGAATAATTCATCAATATAGTCACAGAGGCATTGTTACAGCTAACCCTGAGAATGCAAATTTTAAAAAAAAGGTTTTGTGATTTGCACATGAAAGAAGTGAAACTATCATGGTATTCCAACAGATGCAAGACTCAACAGACAATCAAGGTATTTTTCAATTATAATTTCAGTTACATCACTCTGTAAATTGTTGCTATAAATTCTATGCCTTAGAATTGTGTCCTCCACAATCACCTGATGAAGGAGCAGCGCTCCAAAAGCTAGTGTGCTTCCAATTAAACCTGTTGGACTATAACCTGGTGTTGTGTGATTTTTAACTTTGTACATTCCAGTCCAAAACCGGCATCTCCAAATCAAGCATATCAAATGCCTCCTTCACTGTCCTGTCTACCTGGGACTTTAGTTTCAAGGAGCTATGAACCTGCACTCCAAGGTCTCTTTGTTCAGCAGTACTTCCCAGGATCTTACCGTTAAGTGGACAAGTCCTGCTCTGATTTGCCTTTCCAAAATGCAGCAATCTTCAATAATTATTAATTCCCTGCTAAATTTAAAGCCACAATACAGAAGCATTAAATTTTTAGATATTACAGAATGTAAATTGACACGATGATAAGCATAAGTTAGCATTTTTTTTAATGGGGTGGCACGGTGGCTCAGTGGTTAGCACTGCTGCCTCATAGCACTAGGGACCTGGGTTCGATTCCCACCTCGGGTGACTGTGTGGAGTTTGCACATTCTCCTTGTGTCTGTGTGTGGGTTTCCTCCCACAATCCAAAGATGTGCAGGTTAGGTGAATTGGCTATGCTAAATTGCCCACTGTGTTCAGGGATGTGTAGGTTAGGTGTATTTGTCAGAGGTAACGTAGTGTAATAGGGTGGGGAAATGGGTCTGGGTGGGTTGCTCTTTAGGGTTGGTGTGAACTTGTTGGGCCAAATGGCCTGTTTTCACACTGTAGGGATTCTATTTTTAATAAAAAACAAAATTGTCCTAATCACATCTTTGCAGTACTGGTGAGGCCACTGGTTATTCACTTCCATTGCATATGCGTAACACTAGAGTATTTTAACTGGGCAGTTCCCATTCATTTACTGCATCTCAGATCTCAGTCTCAGATTAACATTTAACAATTGCCACAGTGTTTGTTACAATAGCATCAGCTCCATTTTTACCCCACATTGTAACTCCTCAATCTTGAGATTCTATCTCTTCACCTCTCCTGCTCCTGCATCATCATTAACTGCTCTTGCATCCACTTCCATTATGCCAGTTTCTCCCTTGGCATCATTGCATGAAAAACTGGCTGATCCACTGAACTAATGCCTCCACAGCACTTTAACTGGTGTACCTGTATTCCTCAGAGTGGTTGCACTTAATTGTGACTGATCGTAACCCAATCCCTGGACTGCAAAGACACAGATCCTCGGTCTCTGGTAGAAGCAAGCACCTGACCAACTGTAGCCAACCCTATGGACAGGAATTGGTCAGTTCCCTTGAATGACTATGGCACTACCCTCTGACTGATCACAAAATCCCTTCACCACATTTAGGGGCACTCCCTTTGGCTTTCACACATGGTCATTTGGTTGAATCAAACACTCCTGCAATCACTACTGTTTGTAGCAGTCTTCTCCCACCTTCTCTTTGAAGCCTTCTTCTAGCTTCCCCCATCTTATAGTCTCCTTATTTCTCTTGCCCTTCTCTCAGTCTCCTCTTCCTCCCCAAACTCTTGTAGCCTTGTGAACCTAATAGCAGCAAACACAGGAGAGATACAGACTGGAGGAGCAGCCCCTCACCAATTCTGTCAAATCCAAGTATGGGTGGGTGAATTTTCTCTGATTCATCAGTCCATGATTAGAATTTTCCTTTGAGGAACTTGGGGGCTGATTTTCTGCCCTTGTTTACTTTAGTGCTAATTCAAATTCTTCCAATGAAAATGGATGCGCACGTGAACAGTGAGAGAAACTGTCTCCATGGCATTTTATTGGTTCAAAGTAAAAGCAATGTATTATTGGCATTTTGTAATGCGCTGTGAGAGAACTGGAGGGTTGACTTGAAAACACTGGGTTTCCAGAAATTGACTGATAAATTATACACCATCTCATCTGAAAATGTAACTTAAAGATGGATCTCTAATGCTGCATGTGAATCTACATTTTAAATTGGTCTAGACATATCTGGGAGGGTTTTGTTTTTGTGTATACATCCATGTAGAAATATGCATGAGTGAATTGAGATCCTCAGAGGTCTTCAGAGGATAGAGGCATTTCATTTCTGGAGCATGGGGCTGGTAAGTGTTGCAAACCTGACATAACTAAAATGCTTGGCATTTTCACCTCTTCCAAGTCACTGGCACAATTACTTTAAATAATTTAGTGCTTGTGTGGCACCTTGACATGCAGATTGCTAGCTAACACTTAACAGAATGCCATTTAATAATATATGCAATATCTAAAGTTACAAATTATTTGAAGATCTTTCAGCACAATGTTAATCACAATTATTAAGAGACTTAGATCTGTAACATTGACACTGTATACACTACAGTGGTTGCACCAGAATAAAAGCTACAGCTCAGCCTTCAAACTAATTTCCTTCCACAATTTATGTTATGTTGGAACTGTATAATTATAGATCTATCCAAAAGTATTGTTAGGTTAAAAATCCTATGTATAACCTGTGTGTCTGTTCTACGAATTCACTTCCAGCAGTGTGGAGAAACAATGTCTAATTAAGTCTGTGACTTTCCTGGACTAAAAAGAAATTCAGAATAAATCAGCTAGTGTTTTTTTTCTATGCTGTGAATGCAGTGCAAAAGTAAAATGAATGCTGCTTTATATGGTTGAAGAATCACAAACAAAGGCCGAACCTTACCAGAAATCAGCTTTCTCGTTGGATTCCATGGAGGGTTTCTATCTGCGAGGCCTAGACATTTTTCCTGTGCCTTATCCCAAACCCACCTCACTAACCAGATACCATCCCCAATGATGCCCCTCAAATCCAATGCTAGCCCTATTCTCCCACTTGCCATAGGCAGAGGTACTTGGTACTGCCAGGTTATTTTGGGATTCTTGGTGCGGGTGCCATCTTTAAAGGGTTGTCCTGCAACTTGTAAAGGGCTGTCAGTCTGGAGCTGTCCTGCACGGTTCATGATGTTTGCCCAGATATGGCAGATTAGGGGAAATTGGTGTGCTACGTTGTGGACAGTGACTGGTAGACAAGGTAATGTGGAGGAGGGCTGTCTCCATCCCACAGGACAGGCATAGAAGGCCATACATCAGGTTGATTCAAGTTAGCCACCCAGTTCAGTACAAACCCAACTGTCTGGAAGAATGTGTAGCAATGTTGCAAAATGGTCAATGACCTTTCTGCTCTTCCAGGGTAAGCGCCACCTTCTTGCATCTGCTACTTCACACTCAGTCTATCTGTGTGACTGTACCCCCTCCCACTAAGGCTCATGTTCAACTCCTCTCACTGCTACAGGCAACATCTTCTCTCACTTGCTTCCCTCACCTCCTCAACCCCACCATGGTCTATAATCCTGCATGGTTTCTGTGCTGCCTACTCACTCAGTCTGGACACCACCTGTCTCCAATTTACACCATGCTATCAGCTGTGCCATCCACTTTTGCTTCACCTAATCCCTCCCGTAGCAGGCAGAAAGAACCAAGATGGGTGATGGAGTGCCTAACACATGGCTCCTCACTCTCTACAAGGCATTCTGACCATGACCACCTTGAGCAGCTGCTAACTGACTACTCCATGCCCTGGACCGATACCAGATGAAGCCCTTGACTGATTAGTCCTAACCCTCACTTCCTGACTAATATGCATGTATCAGCAGTTTACATGGCAAACTTATTGCTTCAGTCATAGTCATAGGGTCAGACAGATCTACTGCACAGAAAAAGGCCCTTCAGTCACTGAGTGTGCTGGTAAAAATAAGCACTTAACTATAAATAACACACCTAACATAAATCTCTAACTATTCTAATCCCATTTTCCAGCACTTGATACATAGCCTTGTATAGGTAAAAACAATGACTGCAGATGCTGGAAAACAGATTCTGGAGTAGAGTGGTGCTGGAAAAGCACAGCAGTTCAGGCAGCATCTGAGGAGCAGGAAAATCGACATTTCGGGCAAAAGCCCTTCATCAGGAATACAGGCAGAGTGCCTGAAGGGTGGAGAGATAAATGAGAGGAGGGTGGGAATGGGGAGAAAGTAGCATAGAGTACAATAGGTGAGTGGGGTTGGGGATGAAGGTGATAGGTCAGAGAGGAGGGTGGGGGCCCCCTATGCTACTTTCTCCCCACACCCACTCTCCTCTCATTTATCTCTCCACTCTTCAGGCACTCTGTATTCCTGATGAAGGGCTTTTGCCTGAAATGTCGATTTTCCTGCTCCTCAGATGCTGCCTGAACTGCTGTGCTTTTCTAGCACCACTCTACTCCAAAGCCTTGTATGCCTTGGCATCACAAGAGTACATCCAAAAGCTTCTTAAATGCATCTTCAATGTTATTAGGGTTTCTACCTCAACCACTCTTACAGGCAGTGAGTTCCCGTTTCCCATTACCCTCTGGGTGAAAACAGTTTTCCTCACATCCCCTTTAAACTTCCTACCCTTCATCTTAAATCTATGTCTCTGCTCATTGATCTCTCCACCATGAGGAAAAGTTTATTTCTCTCTATGATAGCTATGTCATTCTTAATTTTATACATCTCAATCATATCCCTCCTTAGTCTCCTCTGCTTCACAGAAAACAAGTCCTATTGCCCTGGGAAGGAAAATGGAACTAACTTCAAAAAGGTGAATTTGTATGTGTCACATACATAGCACTTGGGGCTAAATGTATTAAAAGGTGTAGGGGCAAAGCAGGATCAAGTAATTGCATGGGAAGATCATACCAAAGAGTGGAGCCTTCAAAGGGACAAACTGCCTACTGCTCCTATTTATTACATTTCTAACCAATCCCTCTTCATAACTAAAACTCTCCAGCTCCTCTTCAGGCAAATGACCATGTCTAAAAGTCCAAGGGGAGCAGTCCTTATTGGGGTGAAGGAGGTCTATGATCAATCAATGGTATTGCAACAGTCGTCAAGGAGCTCATATGATTCCAGTCCAGGGAGTTGGTCATGATCAATCAAACACTTGGTCTTCCCAGAATCCAGGGAACTGGTGCATTTCCACTTCAGAAACTGGACCATGGCCAACTCTACTGGTAAAGTGCACTCTATTCAGAAGTCAATTGGGGTGCATTCGAAATTAGATTAGATTAGATTACAGTGTGGAAACAGGCCCTTCGGCCCAACAAGTCCACACCGGCCCGCCGAAGCGAAACCCACCCATACCCCTACATTTACCCCTTACCTAACACTACGGGCAATTTAGTATGGCCAATTCACCTGACCCTGCACATCTTTGGACTGTGGGAGGAAACCGGAGCACCCGGAGGAAACCCACGCAGACACGGGGAGAATGTGCAAACTCCACACAGTCAGTCGCCTGAGGCGGGAATTGAACCTGGGTCTCTGGCGCTGTGAGGCAGCAGTGCTAACCACTGTGCCACCGTGCCGCCCACAATACCCGGCTGATACATGGAGGGGACAGAACAGGCCCTTAAGCCCTTAAGCCAAATGTTGGTGTAGAGGATGAGCCAGTTTCACCTGCAGTGAGATAAAAGGAAGTACAGCGTTTGATGGGTGTGGATGGAAGAACACTTAGTAATAAGATAGTGAGGTGTCCCTATTAATTGTGTAAGAAATGTAGAGGGAAGGAAGGGTTAATTGTTTGGGAGGATGAAATGGATGAGAGCCATTGGATAAGCATGATATATGTAATAGTTAGAGTTATTTCCATAATCCTTGGTGAGAGGTGAATGCAGTGTGTTAGAACCCTCATTGATTTTCATTATTTTTTATTTGTTTTCAATTTTCGTTTGGAACTGTGAACTGAGAACTGTGAGCTGAAGGTGACCCTTGGACTGTGAACAGCTTGTGTTAAATATAAGCAGAACAAACAATCTGTGGTTTGTTTGTGAGGCCAGACCTGGAAGTTGGCCCATGGGCCAATGTAACTGGAAAACCAATTAGAGGGAACGCTGATCTGTACATCAGTCCTATAAATGAATTCCTATCTTCATCATTTCTCATCTCTACCCAAAACTGCCTCTACATATTGTTTTATTGAACTTAGGTCATCCCTCCCTATTTTGTTACTATTATCATTAACAGAGGCACCCCTCCACTTCTTACTATCCTTTCTGAATGTCATGTAACCTTCAATATTCAGGTCCACTCTTTGCCAACCTGCAACCATATCCCTGTAAATGGCTTTTGGATTGCACTTCGTATCCATGTTTATATTTCTCTCTTTTTCACCTCTGTTTTCTGTTTTCCGTTTTTTACTTGATCCACCTTTGGTAAATCCTAAAGTGTTCCAAATCCCCAGGCTTACGAATTTTATTTGCAACTTCAAAAGACTCTTTTCACAGAATTCCTATAGTGTGGAAGCAGGCCATTCATCCCATTGAGTCTATACCGACCCTCTGAAGAGCATCCCACCTAGACCCACCCCCTCAACACTATCCCTGTAATCCTGCATTTACCATGGTTAATTACTGACCCTACACATCCATGAACACTACAGACAATTTAGATGGTCTATCCACCTAACCTGCACATCCTCAGGACTGTGGGAGGAAACCCAAGCATGCAGAAGAAACCTCCACAGTCATGGGGAGAATGTGTAAACACCACACAGCCGCTTGAGGATGGAATTGAACCCAGGTCCCTGGTGTCGTGAGGTAGCAATGTTAACGACTGAACTCCTTTCTTTGCTCCAATATATTCTTTCAATTTTCTTCTTAGCAATGGTGGGATTACATTTTCCATTGGAGTTTTGTGCTTCAAAGAAAAGTATACTTGTTGTAAGCCACGTATTATTTATTTAAATATTATCCATTGCCTGTCTACCATCATAGCTTTTAATGTAATTTCCCAATCTACCACACTTAATCCTTCTTTTTTTTTAGTAACCTTTGTTTAGATTTAGCCCTAGTTCTAGAGTAAACTATATCATTTCAATTTAATATAGAATTTCAGCATATTATGGTCACTCTTCCCTAAAGGCCCCCTTACACAAACTTATTAATTAACCATTTCTAACTAGACAATGCGAGATTTAAAATAGCCCATTCTCCAGTTGGTTCCTAATTATATCATTCTGGAAAACCATCTTGTATACATTCCAGGAATTCATCCTCCCAAAGCATTAATGCTAATTACGCTTGTACAATCTACATACAGATTAAAGTACCACATGATTACTGCATTACCCTTGTAATGTGTACCTCTAATTTCCTGGTTTATGCCATGTCCTGCATTACCACTGGTGTTTGGTAGGCTATAAATAATTCCCACCAATCTTTGTGGCTCTTTCCTGGTTCTTAGCTCTATCAAATTGAATCTATTTTGTGGTCTCCAATCTAAGATTCTTTCTCACTAACATACTGACCACATCCTTTATTAACAGCAGTAATATTTTTCTTTTCCTATTCTTTCTAAACATTGAATGCCACTAAACATTCAGTTCCCTGTTTGGTCATCCTTTAGCCAGATCTTTGTAATGACAATTAGATTGCAACCATTTACTTCTGTTTGTGTTGTCAATACATCTACTTTGTTACAAATGCTACATGCATTTGGAGAAAGTGCCTTTTATTTTGCCTTTTTTAAAAAACATTTATTTCATATTTTAACCCTCTGTGATGTTGACTTTTGCTTCCATTATCTTCCAATGTTGGTCACTATTTTTCTTCCAACCTTTACTAGCTTTGTTCTTCTCCTTTCTGAATTCCTATCAGATTTCATTTCCCTTACCAAACTTGTATTTGTACCAGAATTATATTTGCAGGCATATTCTATTTTGCTCAAAAAGCATACAATCTGCAGGCAGTCAATGTAGTCAGTCAATCCATGCAGCATTTTATGAATTACTTCTTTGGAAATAGAACTGATCTGACTCAAGATTGGGATACAGACAGACTCTAACCTCACACCTTTAATGCATTGTCTGAGCTGAGGTGTCACCCTTTATCTCGAGAATGTGACTGAAAAGAAGTTCTGGGATTTACATATTAATGATCCGAAACCTGCAACCCATTCTAAAAGATGTAAGACTTAACAGCAATCCAGGTTTGTTCAATATATCGTTTCAGTTGCATGGCACTGTAATCCTTTGCTGTAAGTTCTATGTCTTATGGTCTTATGCTCCACAGCTACCTGATGAAGGAGCAGCGCTCCAAAAGCTAGTACTTCTAAATAAGCCTGTTGGGCTATAACCTGGTGTTTTGAGATTTTTAATTTTGCCCACCCCTTTCCAAGGAGAAAGTGAGGAGATCAGAGTGTGTGCTGGGAAAGTACAGCCAAAATAGGGAGCATCCAAGGAGCAGGAGAATCGATTTTTCAAGCATAAGCTCTTCATCAGTTAAACCCCAGTCCAACACTGGCACCTCCACATCATGTTTAAATCCTGCTCAAGTATATTAGTAAACTGCTCTGAAGGATATTGGTCCTGGTCATGCTAACCCATGTTTTTTTTATAGAGTTATGCCAGCCTCAAAATCTGTCCTAATGCCTCAAAAATGTAAAGTCTACCCTCCTGCACTCTCCCTCCAGCTACATGTTCACTTATTCTACCCTTATTTTTCTACTCACCAGTACACGGCACTGAAAGTAATCCTGGGACTACCGCCTTTAAGGTTTTGTTTTTGATCTCTTTCCTCTCAAAAATCCATGTTCAGCGCCTCCTCTGTCTTTCTAACTATCTCATTGGATCATAACATCTGGCTGTTCACTCTCTTTTGTAAGCACGTCCAGCAACCACAATTGTGAAATACAAAATCCTCAAAAACATATCTATTTGGGCTTACCTGTTATAAAATATTTTCTTAGTGAGAGTAATTCAGTTTGTCCCAATTTCCTGTGGCCCTGCATTTCTTTTTCTTTGTGGTACTTATCTAATTCGTGTTTGAAAACTACAATTAATATTGTCTCCGCCATAAGACATAGCATTCTGGATCCTAACCACTTGCTTCATAAAGCATTTTTTCCTCATATTGTCTTTGATTTTTTTTTGTCATGCACATTAAATCTATGACCTCCAATTCTTGGTAGAAACTGGGGTCAAGGAAATTTGTTTCTCGCTATCTACTCTGTCCAGACCCCTTTACAGCAGAGGCTAATATTGAATAGTATGTACCCTACTATGTGTTGATCCGGGAACAGTACTGTAAATATTCAAATATAATAGAATCATCTGTATGTATTAATTATCTTATAATTTGCAAGAGGAAAACCATTTTTCTCACCAGTCAGCTTTGGCCTATATGTTTATGGAAGTACTTTAACAGACAACTGTTGGGTTTCAAACATCGATGGGAATTTTACAGAAATAGAATTTTGGTTGGTGCTCCTCAATTAACATTTTTTTCTACGTTGCTAAGATTATAGTAAAGATTCATGACAAATTCAGGATTCAACCTGAGACCTGAGTTCCAAACTAGAGGTATTGGGCTCGAAACATTAATTCGGTTCTCTCATACAGATGCAGCCAGACCTGCAGAGTTTTTCCAGCAATTTCTATTTTTTCTTTTAATCGCCAGCATCCACAGTATTTCGCTTTCAATATAAGAACACAAGAACTAGGAGTAAGAGTAGTCCCATTGAGTCTGCTTCACCATATAATACAATCATGGCTGATCTCATCTCTGCCTAACTCCACTTTCTTGCCTGCTCTCCATAACCCTTTAACGCATTACTAATTAAAAATCTCTTTATCTCCTTCATAAATTTATTCAGGTTCCTGGAGTCCACCCATATTCTGGGGTTTTCAATTCCATAGATAAATGGCCTTTTGAGAGAATTAATTCCTCCTCAACTCTGTTTTAATTCTTCCACTCTCGTTGCCCTAACTGTTTATTGTAGAAAAATAAACTTTCTTCCAAACAAAAGGCCCTTTGTAAAGAAAAACCTGGAAATTCATGTTCCAATGGAAAGTAAACCTTTAAATGTTTATCATGCATCGCCATACTATACCTTGGCATTGACAGAAGATTAAATTTAGCTCTCACACTTGTGTTTAAATTATTAACATAGCAAGTCATTCTAAGACAACTTGGGCTTTGGTGCATGTACATTCGCTGCCACATGGTGAACTCTCGATTGGGTGGATGTCTATTACTGTGTGTATACTTAACACTTGCTACACCTCAAGAATCTTTTTTAATTCCAAAACAAATCAACTCATATCAATAGGGAATATAAATTCTTGGAGGATAGCCTAGAATTTACAAATCCTTGCCTACTTTTGGACATCATTGCCTGTAAAATGATCCCAAGAAGTAGGGAGAGTGCAGGATCCTATACTGAGAATTAGCATCATCCTCCAGTCATAGTCTAC
The DNA here is from genome assembly GCF_004010195.1 of Chiloscyllium plagiosum. Lineage (NCBI taxonomy): Eukaryota > Metazoa > Chordata > Chondrichthyes > Orectolobiformes > Hemiscylliidae > Chiloscyllium > Chiloscyllium plagiosum. The sequence goes on along the minus strand of NC_057718.1, from coordinate 28,908,318 downwards.
CTCACTGCTCACCAAGTTGCTGTCTTGGCTTCATGTAGGCACTACAATGGAGAACATAAGAATGTCCAGACTATTTTTCTGGGGTTCATTTGATGGGCTTAGTAGATAAGGGCTGAATGTTTTTGGTATTAAGAGATACTTTAGGAAAGTTTAGTGCAGTTCCCTGGAGACAGTATTGTAATGTATTGGTGCATTAATGGTATTCAGTGCTGTTGTGTAATTTGACAGGAAATCAGAGATGAGGTGTTTACATGGAAATGAATATGCTGTTGGTGTCTGGGATACAGTCCAGTCACCATCTGTTATTTGAACCTTGATCTATTCCTGGCTCTGCCATGCATCACCAATGCAAGGGTAATAACTGTGCTTCTCAGAGCCCTCTGAGAAATACAATGCAGTGGGTCTTATGAGGAAATAGTGGGAAAAAGATTCATCAAAGGGAATGCCATGGAAATCCAACTAGGTGTCAACACCTGGAAAAGACTGGCTATAAACGGGAACTAGAGTTTGATCAATTGTAAGTGGAAGGAGAAAGTTTAAGATTCAATAGTAAAATGGCTGATAACTTCTGTTAACATTCAATAAACAGTGTAAAAAGAGATAAAAACACACAGAAAACAGCTGCGAGCAGCTACTATGAATAACCATTATCATAACACTTTAAAACCTAAACAGGTGTTCTAATTCTTGTCATGTATGAAGCTATTTTTTATCCATTACTCCCTCACTTACCCTTTGCTACCTGCATTGGTGCTAGATAAGAGCAGAGCTTCAAAGGATAAAGGAACTTCTGCATTGGATCCTGATTGGATCTAACCCCAGCAGGAGAACCAAGAGGAGCTAGTAATTGCTGTCTGTGGCATGTTAGGCTGCAAGCATTAGGATCTACCTTCATAGTTCCATTTACCCTAGCACTTTCAAAGCCCCACAGGGGTCAGAGGGCATCCAGGGTAGGTCATAGTAACATGTTTTCCAGGCACCTCTGAAAATTTTAAGCAGATGTCCATAGACCTTTTACCTGCAGGTCTCCACCTCTTTTTTCTGATTCTTGCAGCCATACAAGGAACTGAGTGATACTCAGGAAAATTGGGCCAAACATTGCTTCATAATGTTATCGTACCAAAAGATTGGAATATTACAAAACCATATAACACTAAAACATTTTATTAAAATTTCTCAGCACTTATAAAAAAATAGCTCCAAGTGAGAAACCAGGACATTGGAAAATAATATTGACAAATTGTCAACTAAGGCTTCAATCAGCACATTGGTGAAAGGGACGTTATCAATAAAATAAATTAGTGCTATTAATGATATTTTGACAATGAAGGAAATGTGACTACTAATGAAATATCAACCTGATATTCCAACTAATGGAAGAGAAACTGATGGTTTGGTTTACAAATCAAATGCTGACAGATAATACCCTCATGGAGGAGAAAGTGAGGGACTGCAGATGCTGGAGATCAGAATCAAGAGGGTGGTCCTGATAAAGGACTTATGCCCAAAACATCAATTGTCTTGCTGTCTGACCTGCTGTGCTTTTCCAGACAATACCCTCATGACAATGCTTCTGTGAAGTGATAATTGAGAAAGAAATTATTCAAATGTTTTGCAGTTTTAAAAGAATATTTTCTCCCTTTTTTACCATTTGTGGGATCTCAGTGTACGGCTTTTCTTGGCTAGGAGAGCAGCTGATATTTCACTGCAGGACTGAAGGTGCTCTGGATTGTCAAATGGAATATCCATTGGATGAAATTTTAACTCAAAGCCACAAGGTTGTTTCCCATCCCAGATAATATTCAAAGAAGAGTTCTGCATGATTTCCGGCCAACATTCTTCCCTGAGCCCACATCATATTAATTGGTAATTAATTACATGGCTGTTGACACTAATTAATTGCCATGATGTGTTTGCTTACAGAACACATTTTGGCAATTTATTGTCTGTGAATGTTTTAATGTTCCCATATGTAAATAATAACCTCCAAGCCATTCCTTACCGTAACAAACCACTAGAGTATAAGTTCAAATAACAAGTGATGTGGCTGGAGTTTCCCTCTTCCTCATGGTAATGCAGGTAATATATTGACGTGGAGAGAGAACTGGTAGACAGACAGGTAGCAGAAAGTTGGAATTAAAAGGGTCCTTTTCAGAGTGGCAGTCAGTGACGAGTGGGGTACCACACAGTTCAGTGCTGGGACCCAAGTGTTGAGAATATATAATGATTTGGACAATGGAATTGAATGCAATATTTCCAAATTTGCAGACAACACTAAGCTGGGTGGCAGTGTGTGCTGAGAGGAGGGTGCTAAGAGGCGGCAGGGTGACTTGGACAGGCTGGCTCAATGGGCAAATACTTGACAAATGCAATGTCATTTGGATAAATGTGAGGTCATCCACTGTGGTAGCAAATAAACAGGTTATGATCTGAATGGTGGCAATTTAGGAAAAGGTGAGGTGCAGTGAGACCTGGGCGTCATGGTGGAACAGTCGCTGAAGATTGGTAATGCAGGTGCAGCAGGCGATGAGGAAAGCTAATGGCATGCTGGCCTTCATAGCGAGAGGGTTTGAGAAGAGGAGTAGGGATGTCTTCCTGCAGTTACATAGGCCTTGGTGAGGCTACACTTGGAGTATAATGTACAGTTTTGCTCTCCCAATCTGAGGAAGGACATTCCTCCTATTGAGGGAATCCAACAAAGGTTCACTAGACTAATTCCCAGGATGGCAGGATTGACATATGAAGAAAGACTAGATTGACTGGGCTTGTACTCACTGGAATTTAGAATTATGAGGGGCGATCTCACAGAAACATATAAAATCCTAATGGGATGGGATAGGCTAGAAGAGGGAAGAATATTCCTGATGTTGGGGAATTCTAGAACCAGGGGTCACAGTTAAGAATAAGGGGTAAACAATTCAGGACTGAGATGAGGAAGAATTTCTTCAGTCGGCAAGTTGTGCACCTGTGGAATTCTCTCCCACAGGAAGCCGTTGGAGTGTTAGATATATTCAAGAGGGAGCTGGATGTGGCCCCTGCGGCTAAAGGGATTAAGGGGGATGGAGAGAAAGCGGGAGTGGGATAATGAAATTGCATGACCCGCCATGATCATGTTGAAGGACCGAATGGCCTACTCCAGCACCTTTTTTTATGTTTTCCACTTTATCGTATTACTCGGTTTCCATTTGGTCATAACTGTAGCGGAGGCTTGTTCTGATCTTTCAACAGCTGATTGATGGGGTGAACTGGACAAACACCTACACAGCAAGTGAAGAGCCTTGTTTACAATCACTAAGTGAGTTTCAGGTAGATAAAGAACATTTACTGGAGATACTACCGGGAAATGAAATAACAGATTTGGAGGAGGTGGGTGTGATGCCCAAAATCCCAGGATTGTCTCGATTATTTTTGAGGGCCCCAAAGGTGTACCGTTCCCCTTTGAAGTCTGCCAATATCTGTATCTTTGCAGCATCTTTTCTCTTCCTATCCTTGTGGAAGAAATCAGATTGCACACTGTACAGGCTCCATTGAAGTCCAACCAGAAATGGTCTTATTTATGTTGGAGCACCCCATTTTCCTTGCAAAGGCATCATTTTTGGATGCATGGGGCTAGGGTCCCTTTAAAATCGCATTGACCATGCCACCACTGTCCAGTAAGCTTATTGACACAATTCTGAACCCATCACTACCCCATTAATGTCAGACACAGGCAGTGAAGCCTCATTCCTCTGTGTGGGTAAGACAAACAGAATGGGCAGAACGTTTCCAGCATTTGGGTGCAAACTGGGAGGCAGGGGAACCAGCTTCAGAAGACATTCCTTCTCAATATAGTTCATGGCCTGTGACATTTTCCCAGTTGAGGGTTGTAAGACATATCCACCGAACACTCCAGTGAGGTACAAGCAGCTGATTAACAAAATAAAAGTTCCTACTGTTGGCTATTTTTTGAAGCTACTAGCATTTGAATGATAGTGACCTACCCCTAAACTTGGCTCTAGAAAGAAGCTGCCTGTGATGTATCATACTCAGACTAACAAACGTTCAGTTTTGATTTACTTATGTAATTTTATTTACATCTCTTCAGCAGACCAGAAGGAGCAGCAGCAACAGCAGCTCTTCCCACCACTCCTTTCCAACTGTTTAAACAAACCTATACAGGAAAATATATAATTTCCCAGATACAGTATGAGTAAACCAATATCGGCAATACCTAAATATTTAACCAGTTGGGTTGCATATTTGTTTTTTCTGTTATCACAATTAAACATATATGACCAAACCTGCTAGAGTAAGCTGCATTCCAAAAGAATTGAACCTCCTTCATACCAGTATGTCTTCAGCAAAAATATGATCATTTGACAAGAAATAATGAAAAAAAAGACTTCTTTTTCCTACATACATTCAGTAAATCTTTTTCCTTCTGTCTGGATAGTTCTTAGCATTTACTTTAATTTGACTCCACTGTTTCAACATCTTTGTGTCAAATCTAATTCTGACTTTGACTATGAACTCTACTTGATGGTTGGAACTGTGTCACTGACAGATTTGTCTTTAAAACTCTGAATCATTTTACTCTACTGTTTGTTCCATATTCCTTTAATCATTCAGCTTTTCTTTGGCTTTCACTTTCCCTCTGACTTACGCTTTGGGCTGAAGGAGGAATTTAAATTGTAGGAGTCTTTCCCACCTCTCTCTTTGTCATATTTCCTCTTTCAAGGAAATGATTTAAGCAACAGCGAAAACTTCCCTCTCTGATCCTTTGCAAGATATCTGAATACTTTCACAACAATCCCAATCACATACTTAGTCTGAAACAAAAATCGAAAACGTTGGAGAGACATCAGCTGGTCTGGCTGTATCTGTGAAGAGAAAGCAGAATCAATGTTTCAGATTCAGTGACCCTTGATCAGAACTAGAAGTAGTTTGTTTTACTTTATAGACATATTTTTCCTTATCACCTTGGAGGTTTTTCACCATGACCTTCTGGCTAGCACTGAACTCGCTAGGTTTCATGCCTCATATATCATCATCGCTTTGTCATGCTTTTCTTTTTCTTTGTGAATGATGTCCTAAGAGTGTGTTTGAACACTAATTTAGGAGTAGAGCAACCTTACTGTAACCTGTGAGGCTGTTCTGTAAGAAAATAGATTATTTTCTAGCCTACGTCAAAGGGAAACATGGAGATGATTGTCTAGTTTATCACCTTACGCATGCTATGGCAAAGGTTGTGCCATGGAGGTAATATCATTCCACTAGTAATCCAAAACTGGCGGCTAATATTCTGAAGATGCATGTTCAAATCCCAACATAGCTGAATCATTATAAAGTTAAGTTGTGATTCTTTGACTTCTGTTGGCACTGGAATTTTACGTTTAGCCTTATTGCTCTCATCTTCCATATGCTAATTATCTTATTTTCTGATTGAGTACAACTCTTGATTTTGATGCTTGATAATGTCAATTTTTGCTTTTATATTTGTCATAGGTGAATTTGAGGATTCCTAGACTTCAGAACTCGTTCTAGATCTACCACGACCTTGACCTGATGCTTTAACCTCGCTTGGAGAATCACTGTATCTTCTAATCCTGCACACCACCTTGATATGACTGACTTCTCGAAAGCACTTTGATTGGAAATTGAGGCATTTAAATGGTTGGTGGCTTCCATTCCAGAGGGGAAAAAAACAATAAAATGCCAGTAATATTTGGAAACGAGTGCTTTGGTTCTGCTAGGGCTTGATTTTGAAATATAGGAAATGAGTTAGACTTTCATAAATTTTACTGTTTTTTCTGTTTAAGTTGGCAATGTTCACATCTAAATATCTGACTCAGGGCCTGTGATCCGGCTGATATCTAGTGAACACCTCACAGCCAGTACAAGAGAAGAAATCACTTGTATTTTGCAACTATGCATTTCCATGCTATGGCTTGCAGTGTGTCGCAACAATCCAGCACACTGGCTGTTTTGTCATTGTGTGATTTCCAGAGCAGACAGACTTTAAGGCAGTTATATCAGGACATTTCCAGTATAAAGGTACCTGTCCCAACTTCAGTTCCCTCTTTCATACAATACAATACAAAATGTGGTGTTCTGTCAGTCAGTTATATGTCTGTAATGTATAATAACATCAGTGAACACATACCCAGATCTTTTGTCAGTCTGTGCTTTTACAGCAATACATAGCGATTGTTTTTGTTATTAAACTTAAAGGCTCCTGTCTCAACAAGAACCCAAATCTTTATGATATATGCTTCATGAGCAGCTCTCAAACTATAGCATTTGACCCAAGAGTATCACATGACTGATATTCACCACATTATGGCAATTGCTGAGGAACATGACAGTGACAGTGACTCCACTGAGAACAAACCTTGCTCAGACTGGTAGCATTATCCATCGCAAGCAGCAGTGCGGGTCAGCCACACAGCCCAGGTTACTGCCTCTCTTGCTGTGACGGTGGTGCAGTCTAAAGCTGGACCATCCAGAAGAAGATCAGCTCAAGGACATCCTGGAAGACCATTTGCAATCTTTTCTGACTGAATGTCAGTCACCTTCCACAAGGCATGCTGCAGCTGCTGTGCAGAAATAATAAAGACACACTAAAAATAGGCAACAAGGGAATGCACGAAAATGATTAGTGTGGAATATGAAATTATCTAATGTATAAATTTGGTGGATTTTAATTTCATGTTTGCAGTGTGGCCAAGCAAATGCAGTGATGGTCAGTGATGAAGGAAAAGGATGTTTTCGGATTGTTGGTGAGTGGAGAATTGGTGATGTGGTTACTGGTATCACACTCGGATGAGTTATTCGTGGAGAGTCCAGGCAGACAAAACTGTCCAGGTTGCCTCATCTTTTCCTCCACCTCCTGCTTTACCTCATTCCCCTGCTCTTCAGCTGCTTGCTGTAGATGATGGCAACAGCTGTCCCCTCATGCTGTCCAGATCAATGCAGCAGACCACGACTAGTCTCGACACCGATTCTGCTGGGTACAATCATTGCTACAGCACTCCAATATTCTAACACCACTGGCATGGCAGAATGGTTTTTGTTGTTTATGAACCATATGACATTGTGAGGGCTACACATCAGTATCATTAACTTTGACATTGTTAGAAAACCTTTATTGTCCAGTATATTCACCGTTAGGTCTCAAATTCGGATAGCACAACAGACTGCCGCAGATTAGGGATATCATGCCTGCTGCCAGGAGATGCCAAGCATTCTTTGCTGCAGTCATACACCAACTGGATAATAAAGAGGGCTAAATCTTTGTAGTATTGAGGATAGTGTAGGTTAGAGAATACGTGTAGAGTCCACAATGCAATATCCAAGCAACCAGTGATATCCTGCAGAATGAAGAAGCCTGAAACCCAAGTCAAGCTGTGTACTGAGTCCAACTCCATTGTGCAGCTAAGAGAAATTGAAATGTATATCTCAAAGAACTAAAGGTCTCAGTGACTCCCTTACACAGTAGTGACTGGCAAACAACTCTTTGTAGGCTGGCAGGAGATGGACACCTGAATGCCACACATCATGGTCACAGATATTTCTGCAGCCAGTAGAAATGAAATGCTTTCTGTGCTCCGATGAGCTATAGTTGTGGCTGCAATGAGGAGGTCTTTACTGAAATGCACTGCAGATTATGAAAATAATCACTTCATCAGTTCAACCTCAATGTTTCCAGAAAGGTAAAGGCCTATCAATGATGGTTAAACCTGCTTAAAGAACTGCCTTCTGTGTGTTTGAAATATTTCTAATGGTGCTTTCAATCTGTGGGTCAAGTGACAATTTTCTCCATAATTCCAGCAGGAGATCAGGATCACCAGCTTCCGACCTTACTGAGGAATTTCTGATCTGTTCAAGGGATGGAGCTTCCACCTCCCCAACGCAAAGCCATCAGTGCAATGGAGTGTGACTGGCTAGTTGCAATGGACATTTTGGATTATGTATTTTGGGATCCATCTTGTGAAATCCATGCCAAATCTCACTGTTCCTATGACACATAAATGTATAAATTAGGAGCCGGTCATTTGGCCACTTGACCCTACTTCATTGTTCAACAAAATATCAGAGCTGATGTGTTTGTGTTTCAAATCCACATTCTCAGTTACAATGATAGTCTTTCATTCCCTTGCCTAATAAGAATCTAATTACAACAAAAGCAGAAAGATCTGGAGAAGCATAGTAGGTCTGGCAGCATCCACTGCAAGAGAAACAGTTAATACTTCAAGTCCAGTGATCGTTGTCAGAACTTTGGTCACGTGACACAAAACATTAACTTTATTTCTTTCTCCACAGATGCTGCCAGACCTGTTAGTTTCTCAAGTGTTTTCTGTGTTTGTTTCAGATTTCCAGCATCTGCAGTTCTTTGTTTGATTTCTTTCCTTTATTTTAGAATGCATTTACCTCCATCTTAAAAGAAGATTCATTGATTTCATCTCCACTACCTTCTGAGGTAGAATCCCAAGGTCTCACAATTCACTGAGGGAAAACATTTCTCCTAATCTTAGATCACTTCTCTCTCATTTTCCATGCCTAGTCACGATAAAGTGCTGTCTGCATTAAACATGATTCCATTTTTTGGATTGAAGAGTGAGCAATAGATAAGTAGAACTTTTGAGCTTTATCTGATACATTGATTTTGATATCAAGATTCAAAGACACAAAATAGAAAGAGTTACTTATCTGAAGTTTAGTTTAGATTAATGTGCGGCATTTCATTTTGGTAAGGCCAACCAGGGCAAGATTAATGGGAGGACTCTGAGTATGGCCACACAAAGAGACCTTTTGGTGCAGGTGTAAGGTTCTTGAAAATGCAGTTGCAGGTAGGCAGGATGATGGAGAAGGCATTTGGCACGCTTACCTTTATTAGTCAGAACATTAAGTGTAGGAGTTGGAACATCTTGTTGTGGCTGCACAGGACAAGATGAGGCCACTTTTAGAGTACTGCATACAATTCTGCTCACCCTTTTATAGGAAGGATGTTATTAAACTTGAGAGGCTGCAGAAAAGACTTACAAGGATGTTGGGGGCCGGAGGATTTGAGTAATAGGGAGAAGTTGAAAAGGGTGGGTCTGTTTTCCCTGGAGCATCAGAAGCTGAGTGATAACTTTACAGAAGTTTAGAAAATCATGAGGGGCATGGATAACATAAATAGACAAGGTCTTTCTCCTAGGGTGGGAGAGTCCAAAACTAGAAGGCATAGTTTTAGGGTGAGAGGGGAAAGATTTAAAAGGGACCTGAGGTGCAACTTTTCCACACAGAGGATGGTGCATGTATGGAATGAGCTGCCAGAAAAAGTGATGGAGCCTCATAGAATTACAACATTTAAAAGGGAATCCGGGTGAGTACATGAATAGGAAAGGTTTAGAGGGATATGGGTCAAGTGCTGGCAAATGGGCCTGGGTCAGATTGGGTTGAAAATGTGTTGCTGGAAAAGCGCAGCAGGTCAGGCAGCATCCAGGGAACAGGAGAATCGACGTTTCGGGCATAAGCCCTTCTTCAGATTGGGTTGTCCAGTCAGCATGGACCGAGGGGGTCTGTTTTTGTGCCATATGACTTTACGACTCTACATCTAGGAAAGTGTTGGTTTTACATTCTCAAGACAGGCTTTCCCCACTTTAAGCTCTTCACTCAGGAATGTGGTACTGGACATGTTTCATTGAGTTTTGTTATTCATCAAGTTATAGAAAGATGTGGCACAGAAAGAGGCTATTTGGCCACTTTCTTACCCCTTACATCTCTGTAAAACTGATTTCATATATTCCGGTTTTACTTCAATTTCCTTGTGGAAAAAATGAATATCATGAGATGGCCTAATCTCACAACAGCAGCCCCTGTGTAGGTTGTTTACATGACTGTGGTGTGTGAGTGAAACACATTTAGTTATTTTCTCTTCTAGCTCATGTTTCAAAATGCATCTGTTGCAAACTTGCTTCCAAATCATTTTAATGGTGATGTTATCCCCTCCCTCACACCCACCCTTCAGAAAACCCAATCAAATCAAATGCTCATTATGAACTTCGTTGCAAGAGGATCTGATTTTACATTTATTATTAATTGGAAATGTCAGCGATGCAAAGTGAGAAAAGCGAATTTCAGATTTGATCAGTTACAGATTTTGGGTCCAGCTTCTATCAATTTACAAAACCACCTCAGTAGGCCCAGATACTGTGTTTCCAAGCCATTCAATATCAGGCAATAGTATGGCTCAATCCAATCCTTCTCCACCAGATAGCAAATCATGCCCATCCTCAACAGGAACGGGCACTGTAGGCACCTTTATGCTTCATAAAGCCAATACTTGAATACAGTAGAACAGCCTCAACTGACCAACGAGAGAATATCTAACTACCTCTCCTTATCATTCAACAACTTTGTCATTGCTGAAACCCCACTCCCACCATTCTGTGCGTTATCATTGACTAGAAACTGAACTGGGCCATACATATAAATAACACAGCGATTAGAGCACACTCACCATTGACTCCTCAAAGTGTGTCAGAGAAACATAAAAAATAGGAGCAAGAATAGGCCACACAGCCCTTTGAACCTACCTTTCCATTCAATATGATCATGACTAATCATCTAAACTCAGTAGCCTGTTCCCACATTCCCCACATATCTTTTGGTCACTTTAGCCCCAAGTGCTATGTGCAACTCCTTCTTGAAATCATACAATGTTTTGGCTTTGACTGCTTTCAGTGGTAACAAATGCCATAGGCTCCCCACTCTCTGGGTGAAAAGATTTCTCCTCATCTCAGTCCTAAACGATCAACCTTAGACTGTGACCCTGGCTCTGGACTTTCCTGCCATTGGGAGCGTCCTTCCTGCGTTGACTCTGTTTAGGCCTGTTCAAATTTACACAGGGCACAAATCAGGAGTTTGATGGAATACTCCCAGGTTTTCTAGATGGGTGCAGCTCCAACAACATTTAAGAAGCTTGGCACTGTCCAGGACAAAGCAACCTGCTAGACTGGTGTCCCATCCACCACCTTCTACATTCCCCTCCCCCCCCCTGTCTGCCACAGTTGAACCTTGGCTGCAGCATATATCATCCACAAAACAGCAGAAACTCACCAAGACTTCTTTACCAAGCTTCTCACCAAGCAAGCTCACCCGTTACTTGGAGCTGTACCACTGATCCTTCTTAATTGTCAGATCAAATTCATGGAACTTTGTGCAGCATTGCAAGCCTCAACACCTACACCTCACAGCTACTGCAGTTCAAGTAGGAGGCTCATCGTCACATTTGTAAGAGAGGGCAATAAATGCTGACCTTGTTTCCACTAGAATTGTCAGAGATGCTCACATTAGCTAGCACTTTGATAAATGCTTTGCCTCCAATTATGTAGTATTAGGTCAGAGAACCCCACAAATAAGGGGATATTACACTTTCTCAGGGAGGCTTTGAGGCTGTCCTTGTGAAGTATTTCCTCTGTCTGTAACCAGTTGCCATTGTAAAGCTTGGAATTGTGAATTCGCTTTGCATGTCTTCATTGAATCATAGAGTCCCTACAGTGTTGAAACAGGCCATTCAGGCAATCAACTAGGAGACAGAGAGGACCGCAGATGCTGGAGAGCAGAGTCAAAGTGTGGCACTGAAAGAGCACAACAGGTCAGGCAGCATCCAAAGAGCGGGAGAGTCGACATTTTGAGCATAAGCTCTTCATCAGGAATGTAGGGGGAGTCCAAGGCAGCTGAGAGATAAATGGGGGAGATGTGCGGTTGGGGTTGCAGATGAAGAGATTGAAGGTGGGTGACAGACCAGCATGAGGTGTCCAAGTGAATGCAGTATGTTGGAGGCAGGCGAAGGGGTCCTCGGAGGTAGGTGGGAGTCTGAATTGAGAAAGTAAGCACTGAGGTGGAGATGACAGAAGAAACATTTGATGTTGTGACGCACATTGAATTCATTGATGTGGAAGCATAGTGGGATGAAGGTGAGGCCTTTACTGAGGACTGATTGTTCAACCTCATTGAGGGGGAGATCTGCGGGAATGGTAATAACACTGCAGGGCTGGGGGCTAGGACCTGGAGTGGGGCTGGAGTTGGGAGTGGGTGCGGAGATTGTGTGTCATGATATAGTGGGTGACATCACAAAAGGATGTGACACACACCATGGGGGTCGGAAGTGGTAGCATCCGCTGGGACGGAAGTGACATTGTGTGTGACGTTCGCGATATTTTCAGCAGTGGCTGCGTGTTCGTTGGCGGTGTTCCGGTGAGCGATGTCGGTGGGGGTGGAAGTGGCTGAGGCGGCGGCAACTACTGGGTGGAAGTGACATTTCGGGTAGTCTTTGTGGTGGTTTTGGCCATGGTGATTCTTGCGGCAATCACGGAGGCAGCTGTTGGTGGCAATCGCGGAGGCGGTGGACCTGTCAGCAATTGTGGAGGCGGTGGTCCTGTTGGCGTTCTCGGAGGGGGTGGTTCTACTCGTGGAGGTGGTGCAGTTGGCAGTGATCCCGTTCTGTGGGGTGGTGGGGATGGAGGTATTGTCATAATTTGCCACGATGGTGATAGCTGTAATGGTCACGTGGCTAATAGCGTCCGAGCGGTTCCAGAGGCCGGGACAACGCTCTGGAATGTTTGAGGAATCACCTCCCCTCAGATTTAACTCTCAGCTCCTTTGGGCTCCACCCCCCACATTCCTGTTGAAGGGCCTATGCTCGAAATGTCCATGCTCCTGCTCCTCGGATGCTGCCTGATTGGCTGCGCTTTTCCAGCACCATGCGTGTTGAGTCATTCAGCCTAACAAGTACACTCTGACTCTCCAAAGAGCAGCCTACCCAGACCCGTCCACCTACTCTATAACCCTACATTTCCTATGACTAATCCACCCAGCCTGCATTACTTTGTTCTGTGGGAGGAAACTGGAGCACCCGGAGGAAACCCACGCAGACATGAAGAGGATGTGCAAACTCCACATAGACAGGCACCTGAGACTAGAATCAAGCCCGGGTCTCTGGCACTCTTAGGCAGCAGTGCTAACCACTGAGCCACTGTGCTGCCCGTCTTGACTCAGGTGTGTAGACAATGTGGCCCACCCATTGCGCGGATTGACTGAGAATTGCCTCAATTCTCCTTGCCTACAGTGATTATCCTGACAATAGGTTAACAATATATTGTGGAAGCATCACTGCTAATGATCTCAAAGATTCTGAGGTGTCTGCTCTACAAGGCTGTCAATGCTCTCATGTTTGTCTTCATCTTCTTTGTTGCAGACTCTATCCCCAAGGTATGAAGCTACCTGCTGGTGTGGAATTAAGATACAGGACAAAGAAGAAACTGCTTAACCTGCACCCTACCCAGTTCAGAACCAACATCACCTTATTCTTTGTTGTCAAGTGACAGTAAACAGATGACTCTTGGCACTTGCACCTGTACAGACTCAGAACCTGAGCTCCAAACTATTATTGACGCACTTACAAAAGCAAATGAGAGAATGGATCTGAGGATGAACATCCAGAAGGCAGAAGGCTTCTACCAGCACCGCCCACAACTCTTCTCACCCCCAACTATTAAGATCCACCATGAGCCTCTGGACCATAAAATTCAAAGAAGAACCATAGAAAAGTTAAAGCATTGATAGACGTCAAACAGTCCATCATTTCTGTGCTAACTGAATAAACTAGCCACGCATTCTAATCCAACATTCCCAGACCTAATCCTTGTAGGCACTTTAGATGCAAATCTGGGTTTCTTTTCAAAAAGCTGAGGATCTCCACATAAACCGGGCGGTGAATTCCAGGCACTCACCATCCTCTGGGTGCAAAAGCTTCTCCTCATCTCCCCTCTAATCCTTCTCCTGATCACCTTAAATCTGTGCTCCAGGTAGCAGTGTCACGAGCCTTCCTGAATGTATCAGGGAAAACACCAGGCAATGGTGGTGAATATGAATGGGATTGAGTTGTGCTGAATTAAAGGCATCTGTTTGAAAGGCATCTGTTTTGAAGGGAATGGTTCTGAAGGAGTTAGTATTAAGTAACATTCAGCCATTCTGATGCTGTCACACACAGTCCTTGGGTGGAGACAGTGCGTTTAATATTAACCTCCAAAGAGAGCAGATGTATTTAATACAACTCCCAAAAGTCCTGGTAATTATGTCAGATTAGTAATGTAGTTGTGCAACAAACCACCTTGTTAACTAGACAAGTGCCTTTTCTGTAAAGAGTGATATATCCTCCATCACTGAACATGAAACAGGCCCTAATACACAATATAGTCAAAGGAGGAGGAGTGGCAGCAATCTACCCAGTGCCAAATGCCATTAGAGGTGGCAGATGCCATAAGATGCCAGCAACAGTAGCAATCAGAGTAATACCACAGCATCCATGAAACTGTACCCAAAATGATCTTGTATAATAGTGTTGTTAGAGCAAGTTGGCACTCAGAAAAGCTGGAAATGACTGATTAAGCCTTTATTTTTTACACAAAGTATCTGATCCAAAGGTTTCTGCTATTAAGAATTTGTCTTGCTCCACCTTCTAAACGTTTAAAAGTTATGGCAGCCTAGCTGGCACCGTTCTCAGAACTGAATTATATTGAGGATTTACCTTAACATCTTCAAGATACAGAAGTATATTGAAAATTCAAGAATATGAATTCATTAATGAATAAACATATTTTTAAAAGAAAACAATCACGAAAATGAAAGAAAATGTTTGTCTTTTCATTATAACTGAAGTTGTATGAACATATGCAAGATAGTGAAACATGAGTTGCAGAGCTGTGGTCTCTTGGATTGTTATATCCGTTGAATTGTTGCCCTTGGAATAAGTCCCTGATAAACACTGCAGGTTATTTGAGGCAGGGAGACACATGCGCACTTAGTTACTATTTAACTGTTGGAAGCGGGTTTGCAGCCACACTTTCCACTTCATGAATATGTTATGATTCACTCATTAGAGCAGTCATTTCTAATCACATCAGTCATCAGGAAAGTGATCCCAGAGTTCTTCTCAGTTACCCAGCCAGGTAGTGACCAGCTTGGTGAACCTTTGGAAAACGGATCTTGATGGAAAGCTTTTGACTAATTCAGCGGCGTTATATTTAGATCATATGCTCAATTTTATTTGGAATTGACATCACCAAGTTGTAAATTCCTCATAAACCACAGTTCATGCACAATGTGATGACTCAGAGAAACTTTTCAAGGGCACAGTTTTTTGAAATATTATTTTCTCCCTGCAGAATCAGGTAGCTAAGGCCTTTCTGTTGAGCAATTAAGATATTAGGGTATCAGGTATATGTTTTTTAAACTTCTGATACCTATCCATCCCTGACTGGCTGAAATGCAACACTGGAAGATGTGAAGTATGATTGATAACATTTACAGCTGCATTGCCCATGAAGACAAAGGCTTGGTACAGAACATTGACTCAACAATATGATCTACCTTACACTATTTACTTTATTCATTCAAGCACCTGGTTAGATTCGTTGTTCTCCTAATGAAAATGATAAACAAATGGTCCCGTGCTATGATCCATGACCTGTCAATTTGCTTTCCTAGAGTCAGTTCAATCTCTTTTGCCATTATTGCAGAAGCTTAATTTCTTAATTGCATTAGGTAATTTTGATATTCCAATAAACGTGCAGTGCACCCCTAGAACTGAAATGTTAACTATTCCTTCTTTATTCTGTTATATTTTATAAGTGAAACCAGAATACTTTGGTCAAGAAATTTTTTTTTTAGATTAGATTAGATTACTTACAGTGTGGAAACAGGCCCTTCAGCCCAACAAGTCCACACCGCCCCGCCGAAGCGCAACCCACCCATACCCCTACATTTATCCCTTACCTAACACTACGGACAATTTAGCATGGCCAATTCACCTGACCTGCACACCTTTGGACTGTGGGAGGAAACCGGAGCACCCGGAGGAAACCCACGCAGACACGGGGAGAACATGCAAACTCCACACAGTCAGTCGTCTGAGGCGGGAATTGAACCCGGGTCTCTGGTGTTGTGAGGCAGCAGTGCTAAACCACTGTGCCACTGTGCCGCCCAAATAAACATCTTCAGTGATAAAACTGGTTCTCAAACATTTAGAGGTTTCAAATTGTCTGTTTTCTGTGAAATGGCTCATCAAAATGTTGCATAGTTTGTTTCTTTACATTGTAACTACCTCTAACATACACTTTACATCTTGTTAGAATGTTTCCCTATAGAACAATAACCTAGCTGTAATCCAATGCTGTAATGAAATTACAGAATGGTTACAGCGCAAAGCAAGGCCATTCAACCCATTGTATTTGTATCTCTCCAAGGGCAATGGAGCCTGTCCCATTCTCTGTCACACTACATTTTTTTTCAGATGCTTTCCCAATTCTCTTTAAAAGTCCTGATTGGATCTGCCCCCAACCACACTCGTAGGGAGGTCTTCCAAACACTGGCTGAACAAAAACATTCTCTTTCTACCCCATTGTCTCCAATTTTCTATTGCTTCTTTTGCCAATCACCTCCGTTGTCCTCTCATTCTCCTTCTATACTGGGAACTGTTTATTCCTATCTATAATGTGCAGATTCTTCATTATTTTAAACAATTTTATTAAATCTCCTTTCAACTTTGCCTTCTTTAACAAAAAAAACTTCAGCTTTCCCAATCTATCCATGTGACTGTAGTTTCTGAACCCAAGTTTTCTGTTCCTAATACTTTGGCTTGCTCTAAAAAAGCTTAAATATTATGGTGGCTATTCACAGCCTAGATGACAGGGTTCTCAGGAGTGTATTTTTAGGGTTCTTAGAAGTAAGGTCAATGTCTGCTTAGTCAAAGCAGCTCTTTAAGTTTTTAATCTCTCAAAAAAATGGAGGTTATGTCAGATACAGAAGGCAGCAATTAGATAATTTTCCTCTCCCAATCTTGCCAACATTATTCCCAAACTCTCCCTATCAGTTTGACTCAGTTAGTAGATCTCTTCCTTCTGATTTAATGAGTTCAAGATTAATTCTTAGACTTGGATACATGATCAAGGTGAATGCCCATTTCTGAGGGTGTGCTGTAGTTTTGGAGATGTTGTAACTTTGGTGAAATATTAAATTGAGAAGACCCAATTCTTTTCCTGTTTGCTCAAACAGCCATTAAAGGGTTATACATTGTTATTCAAAGGGAAATAAAATGTTTTTCCACTTTTCTCATCAATGCATTTTCCTGAACTCAAAAATGGTTAAAATCTGGTCATTCATTACAGTTGCTGTTTGAGCAACTTTACAGAGTAGGTATTGGCATTTTCACTTGTTCATCCAATATGTTGGAAATAATTAATTGATTGTGAAGAGTTTTGTGATCTCTGAGGATGTAAGATAGTGCATAAATGCAAGTTCTTTTGTCTAATTCAGCACAGGCCTCTTCTGAATTGAATTATTTTTAGCTAGATGCTCAGCTAACAAAATCATGTTTCAAATATGCCAGGTGCATTCTTATTAGGAATAGCTAGAATTTATCGCACAGTAAATAAAATGGATTTTTAAAGTTAGCAGAACATAAACAGTCAAAGATCCTGTTTTTAAAAAATATACTTTGCAACCAGTGGGAACTTGTGATATTTTGTTAATTTATGCAAACCTTATCTAGCCTTTAGGACTCTTCTATATATCTCTATCTTCCCAGGGCCCATCTCCACCTATTCATTTACCTTTCTCCACAACCTCATCTGCAGCATGAATTCCACTTTTTCCTGGCTGCTATCAATTCTGATGAAGAGTTACTGGACTCATAATGTTAACTCTGCTTTCTCCCCTGAAATGCTGTCAGACCTGCTGCATTTTTCTGTTTCAAATCTCAAGTTCCATAGTTGTTTGTTTTAATAATATTTTTGCAGTCAGTGATGACCGGCATGCATCTGCTGAGCATCACACATCGCATTCTGGATGACAAATTCCATTGTAACATCACAAATGCCCTATCTGGAAAAAAATACTCACTTTGCCCATTAAGAAGCTTAAGAGTTCATTTGAAATTAGATTCCCTACAGTGTGGAAACAGGCCCTTCAGCCCAACCAGTCCACACCAACCCTCTGAATAGTAACCCACCCAGACCCATTTCCCTCTGACTAATGCACCAAACACTATGGGCAATTTAGCATGGCCAATTCACCTGACCTGCACACCTTTGTACTGTGAGAGGAAGCCCACGCAGACACAGGGAGAATGTGCAATCTCCACACAGACAGTCACCTGAGGCTGTAATTGAACCTAGAACCCTAGTGCTGTGAAGCAGCAGTGCTAACCACTGAGCCACTGTGCCGCCCCTAATTAATTCATGGAAAGATAAACATGGCTTGGCTGAGACTGAATTTCCAAAGTGGTAATGTTGTAAAAAATATTAACTGAGAGGAGCTGTTTGAAACAGTTCACAGAGAAATGACATTGTGATGGTGGAGTCTGGACAGGTAATTTAAAATTTATACCAATAAATCTAGAATTGTCAAACTTCCAGGAACACCCTGGAGCTTCCAGATTAATCTCCAGGTCATGGTCTGAGAAATCCGGGTGAATATCATAAAAGCATTCAAAGTTGCATTTCTTAAAAACTGTCTTTGAATTATTTTGGTTATCACTGAAAATCAGACATGGTTGACTATTTAGAGTAGTCAATTCAGGTAGTGAAGAGCCAATTTGCTCTATGGTTACCATGGGAAGGAGTCGCAAGACAAACTGGATGTTTTGGGTAATCAGATGGCAGGAGTGTTAGAGCAGGGCATGGCTGGGGGCTGGTGGTTGGCAAAGATTCAAATACTAAGTATGCCCAACCAAACTGGATGCCCTACAAGATTTTCCACAGGACATGTTTTTTTATCTTGTCTGTGGCAACAAAGGAACTATTCATGGCTCAGTGGTTAGCACTGCTGCCTCACAGCACCAGAGACCTGGGTTTGAATCCAGTCTCGGATGACTGTCTGTGTGGAGTTTGCACATTCTCCCCATGTCTGCGTGGGTTTCCTCCGAGTGCTCCGGTTTCCTCCCACAGTCCAAAAATGTGCTGGGCAGGTGAATTGGCCATGCTAAATTGCCCATAGCATTAGGTGCATTAGTCATGGGAAAATATAGGTTAGGCGAATGGGTCTGGGTGGGTTACTCTTCAGATGGTCGGTGTGGACTTGTTGAGCTGAAGGACCTGTTCCATACTGTAGGGAATCTAATCTATTCAGTGAAGTCTAATCAATACGATGTATGGAGAATATAGGTCAGAAAAAAAAAATTACATCTTAAATGGGTGGCTCAGTGATTAGTATTGCTGCCTCACAGTGCCAGGAACTTTGCATGACTATCTGTGTTGCATTTGCACATTCTCCCCGTGTCTGTGTGGATTTCCTCTGCATGCTCCAGTTTTCTCCCACAGTCCAAAGTTAGGTGGATTGGTCATGCTAAATTGCCCCGTAGTGTCCATGGATGTGCAGACTAGGGGATTAGCTATGGGACAGCTAGCCCCCTATGGGTTAGCTATTCACAGGGTGAAAGGGATAGCGTAGGGAACTGCGTCTGGGGTATGATGCCCTTCAGAAAGTTTGTGCGGACTCATGGGCCAAACGGCCTCTTTCCATGTTGTAGGGATTCTATGATTATGATCAATACCTGGTGGGCAGTTTAAGACCAGCAATGCCACATCTGGGAAGGGATGGCATGGACAAAATTAACCAAATAGCCCCTTCTATGCTGTATCATTTCTATGGCACTATGGATTATTTTCACAATTCTTTTCAGCTGGGAATACAATGGAGAATCCCAAAACTTTAGAAAGAATTTAAACACTTGAAGCAAAAAGGGATAAAGCTGAAAATACTGACAGAATAAAATTTCTCAGTGAATAGATCTACCTAGTATGGAGCTGACCCATATAGATCAGGAAATCCTAGACTCAGTTAGGGTTCTGTTATCAGCTGATCTCAGATGAAACATGGGTCAGGATGCTGCAGCACACTTTTTTAAGGAGGGAGATAAGCCAGCAGTTTATTTGATTCTTCTTGGTGGCCATTCCCTCCTATTGGAAACGATGTACACAACCTTTTAATAGGAGGTGTGGTTAGTGGGTTTGCAGATAACATCAAAATTGGTGGTGTCATGGATAGCTAAGATACTACCTCAGATTACAATGAAGCCTTGATCAGATGAGCCAATTAGAGTGGCAAATGAAGTTTAATCAAGATAAATATGAGGCGCTATATTTTGGTACTGTAAATCAGGGCAGGACGTAATGGTACCGTCCTGGGGAATGTTGCTGAACAAAGGTTGATAGGGTTGTTAAGAAGGCGAATGGTGTGTTAGCTTTTATTGGTAGAGGGATTGAGTTTCGGAGCCATATAGTCATGTTGCAGCTGTACAAAACTCTGGTGCGGCTGCACTTGGAGTATTGCATGCAGTTCTGGTCGCTGCATTTTAGGAATGATGTGGAAGCATTGGAAAGGGTGCAGAGGAGATTTACCAGGATGTTGTCTAGTATTGAGGGAAAGTCTTTTGAGGAAGGCTGAGGGATTTGTGGCTGTTTTCATTAGAATGAAGACATTTGAGAAGTGACTTAATAGAGGCATACAAGATGATCAGAGGATTAGATAGGGTGGACAATGAGAACTTTTTTCCTTGGATGGTGATGGTTAGTATGAACGGACATAGCTTTAATTTGAGGGGTGACAGATACAGGACAGATGTCAGAGGTAGTTTCTTTATTCAGAGAGCAGTAGGGTATGGAACACTTTCTCTGCAACAGTAGTAGACTCGCCAACTTTAAGGGCATTTAAATGGTCATTGGATAGACATATGGATCATAATTGTTAGATGGGCTTCAGATTGGTTTCACAGGTTGGCACAGCATCGATGGCCGAAGGATCTATACTCTGCTGTAATGTTCTATTATCTATGTTCTATCAATCCTACTCCTTCAATATGGCATTGATCATGGCTGATTACCGGTTGCAACTACACCTTTCTACCTGCTCCAGATATCCCTCAATATGCTGAGAGACTAATGATCTATCTTTCTCAGCTTAAAATCAACTCAAAGTTGGAGTATCCATAGCATTATTTCAAAGATTCACAAGGCTCAAACGAAAACTTTCTTCACATCTCAATCCAGAATGATTGACCCCTTACCCTGAGGCTATGACTTTATGTTCTGGATTCCCAGCCAGCAGAAACATCTACTAAACACCTACCCTGCCAAACAATCTTGTTTGTTTCAATCAGATCATCTCTCATTTTTCTAAACTCTAGAGAATATCAGCCAAATTTAACCAGCCTCTCATTAAATGTTAACCCTTTTAATCCAGGGTCCAATCCAGTGAACTGAATAGGCTGACAAAACATAATTTCAAGAAAATCTTACCCATGCTCTGATTCCCAACTCTTGCTCCCTACCCATGCTGGGTGGGGTGGTCTCTTGTATTCTCTTTACCAATCCATAGCTCAATAATCTTACAGTCAGTGAATGATCACTGCACCCAGCTCTCATCTACTGGAACTGGGAGTCAATGCAGTTCTCACTAAAATACTTTTTTTTCCTTTCAGGCATTAAGGAACACAAGCTGCAATAACTCAGAGATACATGCGCCCCTCTGGAATCTTCCTTACCTACCCCCTTCCCCTGACTCCATTCCTTCTCCTGTCATGCATTTACTATCCCTCTTGTCTTTTTGCTCTCTCATACTGAATGTTCTATACTCAACAAAGGTCTCAGTTATATCCCTCTGTGTCCCTACCTTAAGGAATTTTGGGCACGACATGACACTGAACTCTTCTTCTGTCGCTTTTCACCAACCGCCAACATTTTCCCTCCACCTGGACCCAGCCCTCTGGCCTTTTACCTGCACTTGACCTGGTCATTGAGAACTGCCAATGTGAGATTGGTCACCTCAATTTCTCTGCTGCACTTTACCCATTCCAACCCATCTCTCTCTGAATTGATTGCATTCTGTGCTCTCAGATCTGACCCTGACATTGTCATCAAGTCTGCCGATAAGGATGGTGCTGTTGTAGCCTGGCAGACTGACCTCTACATTGCAGAGGCTGAGCACTAGCTCTCAGATACCTCCTCCTATCTTCCTCTGGACCATAACCCCACCATGGCACATCAGGTGATTGTGTACACTACAACCACTAGCTTTATTTCATCTGGTGATCTTCCCTGGACTGTCTCCTGGTTCATAATCTCCCAACTCATATGGCTCGCTTCTACCTCCTTCTCAAAATCCTCAAGCAGAATTGCCCAGGCAGACCCATTACTTATGTCTGCTCCTGCTCCAAAGATCTCATCTTTTCCCACCTTGATTCGAATTTTTCTCCCCTTGTCCCGTCCCTTCCCATTCCTCTGATGTTTTACTCCAATTTCAGGAATTCTAGTTTGCAGGCTCCAGCCGCCTCCACTTAAGCATGGACATGCAATCCCTTTATAGGTCCATCTCCCCATCAGGATGGTCTCAGGGCTCCTCACCTCTTCCTGGAAGACAAGGGCCTGAACCATCCCCATCAGCACCCCCACCTGGTGAAGCTTGTCCTCACTCTGAATCACCTCTCCTTTAATTCCTCTTACTTTCTTCAAATCAAAAGGGTGACCATGGCTACATGATCCATTGACATTGGATCTTATTCCAAGGAAAGTGCCACTAGTATTGTTGCAATGAGGCTGTAAGAGTTTGTAAGTGCTTCATGAGTATTAGACTCCAGCCCCACACCACCCACTAAAGGTATCATTACATGTAAGAATATCTAGAGTTATGTTGACAAGTTAAAGGTAAGAGGGAATCATTGTGATGTTTCCCTCTCCACTCTCTGAGATCTTGCCTTATCTCTGTGCTTGGAGACACACAGTTACTTCTTTTAAGCTTGTCTGGGGATTGCTTCAGCTTCACAGAGAAATCTATCCTCAATCTGCAGTGACCAATGACATGATCAAGATTGTTTATTACCAGTATTTGCCCCCTCCCACAAAGTTGGGCACTGCACATGCTGGATGCTGTAATTGTAAATGACTTTAACCTGTACTCTGTGAAGGTATGATGAATGCAACTAGCCCTGAAGGGCCCTCCTATCCATCAGAATTGAAATCCGCTTCTTGGTTCAGAAGTGGTCACAGCCATTTTCCATTTGTAAGTCTCAAATAAAAATAAAGAGATCAAGGAAGGCAGTGCAGGGCATACTGGGCACTTTGAGTCCTAGTGGCAGAATTGCAAGGTGAGGTGAGGCAAGATAAGTCAGGGATGCTGTGAACACTCAAGAAGAGGCAAAGTGAGTGTGTCGAGAATCAGCAAACAGCCCTGAAACTGAGAGTATCTCTCCTAGCTGCACCACATGTGAACAAGGCTGTTCGTGCTCCTGCTGAGCACTGAACCTGCCAGCAGATTGAGCATTGCTTAGACCAGTGCTGCAATCACTGAAATCAGGAGGCTGCACTCAATTTACATGCTTTCTGCTTCATGGTGACTGATCCCCAACGTCCATCACAAGAAAGCAGCTTCCTTCAAATTTTTGGGCCATTATCTCATCTGGGTTGCTTTGCAATATTACGATGAAAAGGAAATAAACAAGCTATCATTTTTGTAACACTTATATGCTAAGGTTAGAACAAGAACTTTTTGAACCTTTAATGGGGAAACACATTGTTGCCAACTTTTACAATTCTCAAGGGATTCTTGAGGGAAATCTTGAAATAGCATCAAAGAATTTTGAGCAGGGGCCAAACAAAAGATCCCAAATTCTCAGAGGTCCACTGCAGCATCACATTGAGACTCTTGATGAAGGCATGGGGAACTTATTAAAAGAGACATGTCTGTTGTTGATAGATTAGTAACTCAGCCAACTGATCTGAAAATTAACAAATTTTTCTAGACTCAAGAATCACTTGCAATACACCAAAAACATATCTCTGTTGGTCAATTTATCACTGCAATATTAAACAAATCAAGATAGGATTTGGAGCAAAATTCCTGGAAAAATCGCATTGGAAACAATTAATTGTTTTGAAAGTGAACATTTCAGGATGAGGTTTCGAGGAGTGAAATAGCTCTGATGATGAGCCTCTTCCTGAAGCTATTTTTATGACTTTCCCCCCCATTACTCATGGTACTGGTTTGCTTCAATGTAGAAATGTATGAATCAGAAGATTTTGATAATAACTCAGGAAGCCTGATTGGAAAGGAACATGGTTTATTGCTGAAGACCAAAATAAAGCCCCTCTTCATGGCATACATAAACTAATCCCACCCTGGGATAGACAGTTCTGCAGATCCATTCCTGGGTCTGCATTTTAATCTGAAAGTGCTCTTACGCACCTGAATGCAAGGTGTGCTTTACTTTTTTCCTTATATCCAGAAGTGTTATCGACACAACTGAACAGCTCTTTCTCCCCATCGCCAAATCTCTGTTTTTTTTTTCATGTCACCCACTGTCAGTAAGTCACCCATCTCTAATTTGATTTGCATGCAAAGCCCAGCAAGGGCAATGCAAGAAGGAGGTAAGGAGAATGGGAAGAGTCTAACTCAAAATGGAATTCGAAATGGAAATAAAGCACTCTACTTCCTACAGTGTTTACCTCACTCTAAATGCATCAAGAATATGGTGGACACCGGATGGCATCAGTTGCTTGCTGATGCCCACTGCCTTGGTTTGCCAATTCCTGCATGAACATCCAGTCCAGGCCTTTTGGGAGGAGGCTCAACGTAAAGGTATCACTGCAGGTTCTGAACGTGGAAAATTGCCAACTGGGTGCAGAGGCCCATCAGGGACTGACTGACCTCCTCAATGGGGAGACTCTGAGCCCTGTTTTGAAGGAGTTAGATTTCTTCCTTAGGGTTAAAGGAATCAAAGTGTATGGGGCAAAAACAGGAACAGAATACTGAGTTGGTTCATCAGTCGTTCAGTCGTGATCATATTGAATGGCAGAGCAGGCTGGAAAGACTGAACAGCCTCCTGGTTTTCCTATTCCCTATGTTTCTATGTTAATATGCAGTTCCGCTCGAGACAGTGACTGGAGAGAGGCATGAAGGCATTATCAAGGGAACAGAGTTTGCGGTGGCCAGAAGTGCTGTTGATCTGAAACTCGCTTGAGCTGTATGAAGAGGCTGAATACACTGGGGCTGTTTTCTCTGGAGCATTGGAGGCCGAAGGGTGGCCTTACAGAGGTTTATAAAATCATGAGGAGCATGGATAGGGTAAATAGACAAGGTCTTTTCCGTGTGGTAGGGGAGTCCAAAACTAGAGAGCATAGGTTTAAGATGAGAGTGGGAAGATTTAAAAGGGACCCAAAGGGCAATTTTTTCATGCAGAGGGTTGTGTGTGTATGGAATAGGCTGCCAGAGAAATACAGCATTTAAAAGGCACCTGGACGGGTATATGAATAGAAAGGGTTTTGAGGGATATGAGCCAGATGCTGGCAAATGGCGTTAGATTAATTTAGGATATCTGGTCAGCATGGATGGGTTGAACCAAAGGGTCTGTTTCCATACCGTATATGTCTATGACTCCGCTGTGACCCACTGCATCTTCTTGCCTCAGAAGAAGTGAACCAATATTGTCTGGATATTTGTGACAAAAGCTGGAGGAGGGATCAAAAGGACCAGCTGGAACCACAGCATGGAGACCACCCATTGGTTTATGACCAGCGTACGGCCTCTGTGTGTTAGCACTCAGAGCAGTCCTGTCCAGTGGCCTAGGCGAGTGGACTCTTCAGCCTCCAGTTCCTGCAAATTCATCAGCTAGGCTTCTTCAGCCAGGCGAAGGGAACCCCTGGATAGAAAAGATGGTGGTGCTCTAGATAAATGCCCATAACCCCTCCAGCAAGAAATCCAGCCACCACAAAGGGGCAGTCCTGTTGCACTCCTCGCTAACTTTAATCAGACTCTCTGCAGCGGTGAAGACAAACCAGATCCAGGTGGTGAACCCCATACTGAACCGGAATCTCATGATCCATTCTGACAAACTCCTTCTCCTGATCGAGGGACATGACATACCAGTCCTCTGGGAAAAACCCAGACCAGATGGATACTGTCGTGGATCTTCCGGCCCAGGACAGAATGTCAGGGTGGATCATGTGGTCTAGCACAGATCCCAGGTGGAATGACAACACAAGATTTTGTGATCCATGCTGAGGAGGGAGAGTGGATACCAGGTCCTAGGTAAATGAATGTCCCCTTCCTTCAGCTGCAGCACAATGACCATGCTGTGCCAAGAAAGGGCCAGTTCACCAGCAGCAAAACAATCCTCCTGGAGCCATGTGTACTCATGCCCCAGAGCACACCGAGAAACTCTAGCCCCGGGGACGTGCCCCTCGAGAGCTGGGTAAAAGGTAGAAGCTGGGTCAGCTGCACTAACAGGACAGGAGTGGCGAGCATCCCTGGTGTCCCTCACACTGACCTGCAACAGGTTCTCCCACAAAACTCTGCCAGCCTCCTCATTGGACAGATGCAGAGAGGAGAGCCCTGTAATAGGCCAAGAGCTGGACCCTGATTCCATTCCCTCTGGATCTGAGACAAGGGAGCTTGAGCAGCTGCTGTTGGGCCCTGTGAACAGAAGAAGTGGGAGCCAATGAGATTCAAGGCCCAGAACGCAGCCTTCCTCTTTTTGTGCATCTCCTGCCCGCCCTCCCCCCCTTCTACCTCTTTGTTGACCCCATCATGTACCCCTCATAGAAGGCACTGATGTGAGTCTTGTCCAAGTCCCACCATAGCAGTAAGAAGGGGAAGGTTTTCCCTGCTTCCTTCTCTAACTGGTCTAGAACAAATGGAATGGATCCTGGAACTGCTCATACGCCAGCAGCAGATTGTAAACGTGCCAGCATGCCAACCTGAGCCAGGCATAGAATGGGGTGAGCTCTGCCCCAACTAGGTGGTGATCTGTGTATGGTTTCTACGACATGGCGGCCCCTGGAGTGCCATGAAACACACAGGCAGTTGGTCCTTTACACTTTGATCACAGGCCTTATAAACTGAAGGCGATGACATCATGATGAAGATTTCATCAGAAGTTGACCAGGTCAAGGAACTTGGCCAAAGACTGGCCTTTGTCTACAGAGGCAAGGTGAGTGGTCACTTCTACATAGAAGCACATTTGTGTTGGTCCAACCAGAGGATTGTACACTTTCAAACCACTAATTGGATGATTTCAGACTGGGATCGGGATGGCTGCCCTGAGATGTTAAAGATCAGGATAAGGAATGGGATCAATTGTACTGAGGTGTTAAAGACTGGGATTGAGATCACCACACTGAGGTGTTAAAGACTTGGATCAGGATTGGGATCAATCCACTGAGATGTTAAAGACTGGGATTAACACTGGGATCACTCCACTGAGGTGTTAAACAAGATATTGTGATTGGGATCGCTGCACTGAGGTGTTAAAGACCGGGATTGGGATCACTGCACTGTGGTGTTAAAGAGTGGGATTGGAATTGTCACCCTGAGGTGTTAAAGATCAGGATATGGAACAGGATCACTGCACTGAGGTGTTAAAGACTGGGATTGGGATCACCATACTGAAGTGTTGAAGCCTGGTATAAGGATCACTGTTATGAAGTGTTAAAGACCAGGGACCAGGATCAGGATCACCGGGGGTGACTATGTGATGCTGTACACCATCTATCATCTGCTGTGTGGAAGGTGTGATTGGCAGCCCCCAGATGGATACAGTGAAGGCCTACGCAGTCACCTCTTCCCAGGCTAACCAAAGATTAAACACTGGAAGGCGTAGACATGCCGGAGGCTGCTCATGAACCTTGCAGGGGTTCTGACATTTTCCTAGTAACGTGCATTGGTTCAGGCCCATAGTTACGGTGAAAATTCAAAGTGACCCAAATTAGCTCAGTTTATGGTGACTGAAATTGCATAAACCTTTGTTCAGGAAACATGAGATGTGAGCCTGATGAAGGAGGGGGCAGGAAGGCAGGAAAAGATGCAGGAAAAAAGATTGGGATGATTACTGTCAATTCACTGGTAGTCAGCACAAATCAGTTATCAGCAGGGATCACCTTGCCTGGTCCATTTGATTATCAATCAGTACAACTTTCCTTAACCCCATGCAACTGGTTTTCAAGACAATATTCGATTTTGAGTCACTATCATGGGGGTGCAATTGATTAATATTGGCACAAACCAGAAGCAGCAAGCATTCCCTCCGCTAGTCAGGGGCAAGTTTGAGCCCACCTGATATTAGGCCTCAGGCTTTATTTAAATCATATTGGCCAATCTAATGTTCCCTGGGCTTGATGAGATTTGACTTCAAGCCTCAGATAAGTAAGACTAGCAAGATGTAGACATC
The DNA here is from genome assembly GCF_004010195.1 of Chiloscyllium plagiosum. Classification (NCBI taxonomy): domain Eukaryota; kingdom Metazoa; phylum Chordata; class Chondrichthyes; order Orectolobiformes; family Hemiscylliidae; genus Chiloscyllium; species Chiloscyllium plagiosum. The sequence continues at coordinate 28,880,078 of NC_057718.1, read as the reverse complement.
TGCTGCATGTTTCTGGGCAACGAAGCAGGGTTAAACAGTAGGGGCAACTGGGAGAAGGTTGGGGAAGAACAGACAATTAGCAACAAGGCATTTTGACATGGCGAGGCACTGGGGATTGGAAGGGGAGAGAAGGAGCTACAGAACAGATTGTTATTTATGGAGCCCAGCATCTATATCTGATAGATTAGAATAGATTTAACATGGCTGCATGCATAAAAAAGTTCACTTTACTTTGCACAACAGCACAGTAAACAGAGTTTGAATGCCAAATCCACACATACACACCCTTTTCTCGCAATCTGGCCTTTCTGAGGTAGACCACCAGATGAGTGTCAGTTAATGCTGAATCAGAATAATGCTTTTGTCCTAGCTCTGCTATGAGCAACATTGATGCTGAAAGAGGGACTTACTTTTTAGAACCTTCCAACAACAACAAACAGTCGATAATTATATAGTGCTTTGAACATAATAAAATGTCTTGGTGCCTAGTGGGAATGTTATTAAATGCCTAACTACATTAGGCATTATGAGGACAAAGACTTGGTTAAAGAGATAGGTTCTAACAAGTATGATGTAAGCAGAGAGACGATTAGGGAGTTTTAGGGATACAATTCCTGAGAATGGGATCAGCAATGGGGAAGCAATTAAAATCGGGGAGGGAATGGTCAAGAAGCTAGATATTTCAGAACGTTGTGGGGCTGGAGGAGATTGCAGAGACCAGAGAGGACTGAAGTCAAAGAAGGAAGTGAAAAAAAGGATGAGAATTTTAAGATCAAGATGTCACCTTGACCAGGAGCCAATGTAGATCAGGGAACAGAGGTAAATGAGATATGGTGCAAGTTGGCAGAATTTTGGGTATCCTGATGTTTATAAAGGGGAGAATATGGTCAGTAAACCATGATTGCATGTGAGGTCTAGGGGGAACAAAGGCATAGATGAGTGTTTCAGCAGCAAATAAACTTTGGTGGGAATGAATTCACTTGAAATTACAGAGGCAGGAAAAAGTGATCTTAGTGACAGTGTGGAAAGTGGTCAGAAGCTCAAATATGACATCGATGTTGTGAACAGATTGATTTAGGTTCATACCATTGTCAGGGAGAGAGATGAAGTTGGTAGAAAACTGTCAGAAAATATAATGATTCATATGGTTTAGAAATATAACTTTACATGGAGATTGAAGATTTTAAATGCAAGACAATAGAAGCATCTTGTTTGGGAGACCTATTGTCACTGCAATTCATAATTAAATAAGGTCAGAATTGGAAGTTAGAAAACATTAAATAAAGGGTTGCCCCTTTCTGAGTTTATGGTGGAGGCAAAAAAACTACAGTTGTCTTCATAAGAGTTTTCTATGAATTAGGAAGCATTGCGGTATATGGGGCAAAGTCCCTACCTCTGAACCAGAAGATCTAGATTTGAGTCCTACTCTGGGGCTTCATTGTCACAGATGTTACTCTCATAGTATGGCCATGTTTGGTCCTGGGGGAAGTGAAGGAACTCGGAAGATGCTATAAAGGACAAGGGAATTTTGATTAATACATCTTGCTGATATTGAGTGAGTGATGAATGTTGACCAAGATACTGGGTGAATTCCTCTGATCTTATTCAAATAGTGAAATGGGATTCTATACGTCTATATAATGATGTGGACGATTCTTAGTGTGAGAGTTAGGAATATAAGTGTAAAAGTTTCGAAAAGAATCGATGATGACTCATATCTTCATTGTTGTGAATCTGCTCCTATTGGTTTGAGTTTGATGTGTACATATACAATGCATTCTGGAGAAGGACATTAAGGTTACTCATTCTTGGTGGTGGTACAAGAGCAGTAGTTTCTCTTGACCTTCTGGCAAGGTGGCCTTATCATGGCAGCCAATGGTGCAGTTTGCATTTATCTTCTATTCCATATGATGAAGGTTTTGATTTCTCTCCTGACTGTAAATATATCGCATTAATTTGAACACAATATTGTAACGTATCTTTAAAAGTTTCATAGCATTTGAGCATGTGCCAACAGCAGTCAAGAGTAAGTCATCAACGCATTCATTAATAGCACTATCTTACTAGTGAGAGGAGCAAGCCAAAATAATCAACTGGTTAGCAATGGAATTATTTGTTGATTCTGAAGAGAAAGAATTTGCATATGAATAGCTTCTTTCACAACCTGAGAATGTCGCAAAGCTCATCACAGCGAAAGGAGTAGTTTTTAAAAGTAATCATTGTCGTGACATTGTTTTTGGAGGAGTCAATTTATACCTAACAAGATCCCATAAATATCAATGAGGTTAATAACATATCATTAATTTTATTGATAAATATTTGCAGGGTTACTGAGACATCTGTTCTTCGTGGAGCACTGTAATGGGATTTTCTACTTTTACCTGAAAGGATAAACAGGATCTCAGTTTAACATCTAATCTGAAAGACAGTATCTCCAGAGGAATATTATTCCTCGGTACTATACTGAACTATCAGTTTAGATAATGTGCTTGAGTCTCTGGAGTGCAGCTTATGACTGATTTTTGATGATGGTAGAAAATGGGTAGATCCTTTTTTTTGCCTTTAATGGAAATAAAGATTGAGGAAGGAGTGCATCAACAGTCAATGATCTGTTTCCTCACATGCTTTGTCATTATCTAAAATTAAAATTAGCCCTTGATGGTACTTGGAATTAAAACCTGTCTAACAAGACTTTTCTCTGTATTCTGTCATTTAGCCAAGATTATAAAGCATTCAGAGGTTGGAAAGAGATAGCTTTGTTGGTGAATATGCCCTCAGGTTATTTTATGGTTTTAGTAGATTTTCTTCCCTACTTAGTATCAAACTACCAGTTCAGTTTCTGGAAAGGTGTGCATCCTGTAAATGTCAGCATAGATAATTTCTTTATGTATTCATTATGGGGTGAAAACATTGCTGACTGGGCCAACATTTATTGCCCATCCATCGTTGCTTTTGAGAAGGTGAGAACGATATTCTGGCATTACCTCAGAGTTTTAGAAAATACTCCTGGATGTTTCTGTGTAAATGAAGATATCAAATTGAATCATATGAAGGCAAACATGTTCAACTTCAAGCATAAACATGAAATTGTTTCTCTTTGAAATTTAGAATCAGATTACCAATATATTATGCAAATTACATGTTTCCTTCATTTAATCTAATGGTCAAATAAGTCATACATTGCTCCTTATATCTTGCTAATAATTTCTATCGATCTCAATGCAGTGAGACTACATCATTTACATTTGCCCAATCATTTACATTTGTGAACTAATACAATCTAAACTGTGTACTGAGCTAAGACTTGCAAAGGATCTGCCGTTTGGATCAGAGGACTGGCTCATATGTCTAGGCCCAGAATGCAAAACAGGATCTTGTGGAACAAGGCAGAACCTGGAGGGTGAAGTAGTGCTGCACATGTAGTGCAGTAAAAAGTTCATTAGACCTTTAAGAATATTTGTCGGATCACATGGAACTGGTGCTCAGGTTTGCAGGTTTCCAGACAATGTCATTTCTCAAATGTCTCATAAATAATTACATTTAATAAAGCTTGTGAGTAATGTTCACTCAGACAAACATGGATCTCATGGTTGTAGCAGTGACCAGGCTTACGTAACCGGGTGTAAGTAGCAAGGAGCAGCTGAAGTGAAACCCAGTGACACTACATGTTGCCGGTGATGAACGAGACCAGTAGAAAGATCTGATTCCAGAAATAGGGTAAGGATCTGAAGATAAGTTCAGCGTCAAAAGGAAGCTGCAAACAATGGACTTCAAGATACCAAGCCACAGAGGGGTACAGCCCACCCAAAAGCTGATAAAGTCTAAAAACAAGCCTATGGCAGGGAATATGGTAAAAGCACTGGCCACTTTCACTGAAATTGTATCATTGATGAGAGGAATTAGCACACAGGGGCAGAAACTCAGAAATTCACCAACAGAAAGCAAGTAGCTGAACAGGGGGTGATCAATGCCCTTAAGGAACGTCATTGGCAGAATCCCAGCCCAGCCAGTTTTAAACAGGATTATGAGTTGTGTTTGCTCTCATTCCTCGTGTGGTTGCATTGATGTTTGAGGTCTCGGCCTGACAGCAGCTTCTGGAAATGGAAGTTAGGTTTCAGCACACTGACGGGCCATGCAGGGAATATCGATTGTGAATGCCAAGAGAGAGGCCATATCACAGCAGCAGCAGCAATGCAACAGCACAAACCACAGACCACAGTAGTGTGTAGGTGTGCTTGCAGCAAAGGGCATGGAAGGGCAGGATGAGTTCATCCCGTGAGGTAGTACAAGTCCGCTGCTAGATTGCGATTCTCCTGATTGTGCTGAGGTGCAATGTAAATTGCGATTTTCAGAGATCATAGATAATGCCAAGAAAAGTCATTTTATATTGGATACAGGGTAAATGCATCAATTCTTTCAGATGCAGAGCCATGGCTGAGGCCAGAGGTCCTTTGAACAACTTCCATTCAATTTTGTGTTACAGGATTTTTTAAAATCAGAATTGGAGGGCAGATGAAACCTATACTTAAATGGAAGAGAAATCCTACATATCATTCCTAATCAATCTGCTTCTTTCTTAAATGGGGATGCCTGTTTAGTTTTAAACCTTGCTTAGCTGTTGCTGGACAGACTGAAGTTGACTCAGTGAGCCCTGACTCCAGTACAGAACCTTCATCCATCACAAGGACCACTGGAAGATAGCACAGATCTTTCAGTTCTTTCAAGCCAAAAGCCCTAGTTAGTGGGGCAAAAAGGCTTTAAAGCTGTAGGTAATCAGTCACAAGAAAGCATGTGAGGTCTTAGTTTGCTCTTTCAGGATCTAATGACACAGAATGAAGTTAGCAGCCCTGCTATTAGTTTAAATGAATTTGTGATCTTGAACCTTCCTGTAGCTTCAGATTCAGATGCTCCATTTGAAAAGGCTCTGCTCACTCTTTTGAGGAGAATCACCCTTTGATGAACGTGGTAACCAAGAGGTGAAATTGTCAGTTTATTCCACTGTCCTCACTGAGGACATACAAAAACAGTGATAGTACCAGCAACCACAATAAGATGAAATAATCTGTCCCTGTGATAAAGTCTGGAGATTGAAAGGAAAGCAGAAAGATGACTTAAAATTCCAGCAGCTGTCAACTGCATCTCAGTGACAACTTCTCCACAGACAAGAACATTTCTGGAACTCTTATCGAAAAAGCAAAGTGCAATTCCTGTTTGAGATGACAAGAACCTTGGCAAAGATTTCAGAAAACTTAACTGAAGGTAAAAGACCAGCTAGTTTTGCAGACTAAGTGCACTGAACCACCACAAACTGTAGATGCTGTGACATATAAAGGGACAGCACCAACAACAAATGATCATTGAACATTCAGACACTAGGAGTCTGCAAAACCGCCAGCTGAAATCTACAGTTGAGTCCCATCAATAATCCGTGTAAGTACTCAAGGCTTTTCTCAGCAAAGAGGAAGAAGATCAAACTACAGAGATCCTAGAGGTGCCTGGGCAAAACATAAAATCCTAGAGGTGCCTGGGCAAAACATAAAGTCCTAGAGGTGCCTGGGCAAAACATAAAGTTGAGCATAAAATATTTTGTTGCAGTTTAAAATCAGCATAAAAGGAATTCGAGGAGCTCAAAGCTGAACAAGAATCGGAGTCATTTAGAGATTGCTAACCTAAAAGTCCAGTTAGTAACAGTTGCACAATGAAGTCAAACCTTGGACATCGAAAAAGAAAGGGTTTATAGATCCGAGTGCAGAGGTCCACTTCTTCGCCAACAATAATGCACTTCTCTTTTTTGATAGAGTTCCAGAAATGTTCTTGACAATGGAGAAGTTGCCACCCCACTCGGCATTTTCAACCCCCCCTCCCAGAGATGACAAGCAATCCCTGCAACCAATAAGTTCTACAAGAGAGCTGAGAACGTAGTTATAGATTAATGTCTCAAGTCAAAGAGACCTGCTTTGGCTTAGAGGAAGGGGAATAGAGTTAAATGCTAATGGTTAAAAGGTGGGGATTGGCATGTGGAGACAATGCTCAATTATACCTTTATACGAAGTACAGCTAAGCAGTCTCTATTGAAGGAGTTCTGTCATAGTGGCATTAGGTCTCATGGAATTGGATCCTGAGTCTTTAGAGTTCCAGAAGAAGTCTTTTCTTACCATAACTTGGAAATAATTAAGTTTAATAAAGTTTGTTAATGTTCACTCAGATGAGTGTGGACCTTGCCCTTTCTCCATGGTTAATGTAGGGCTCACTGAATGAAACAAGGCTATATTGGTCAGAGCCTAATCCAAGGGTTATATTAACCAAGGACAAATCTCATGAGTTTCAGAGATAATCCACAGTGAAACAGGATCTTATAGAACAGATGATTAAACTTTGCAAAAACGTACACAAAATGTTTTAGAAATACAGTTGACCAACTCTACAGGAAATATAAAAGGAAAACTAATTTTCCTATGATTTGAACCTAAGGACCACTGATCCCTGGCAGTGCAGGAGCTGGTGCTGGCAAGCTTTCATCTCCTGGCCATTGCTCAATGGTTAACACTAGTGTAGGACTTGAGGATAGCTGTCACTTTAGTGTTGTAGTGAGGGAGTGCTCCCTTGTCACTGCTGTATTCCTGACACAACACTAAATTGAGGCTGCTATTATCTGTCTGAATGAAAATAAAATTATTCTGTCTAGTCATTGAACAAAAAAGTGTCAATTCCCACTGGGGTCTTTGTCAGCAATCTTTTCTCAACCATTGCCGCTAAATAAACCTCTTAGCTGGTCCTTCACTCAGTTGCCTTTTGAAAGATTGCTTGCTTTGTTTGGCTATATATAATGCCTGTATTTGAAGGATCACAAATCAATGGAGAAGTTTTATGACAACTGTTACCTTTGCATTGAGTTTAGTGGCAATGTCAGAGCAGCAGGCTTCCAACACAGGAGTCTCATGGAGTCCTCAGCAACCACAAACTTGCTGTACTCTCTACTGTCAGTAAAAGTTGTTTTAAAAAGTTTAGCCAGCATTCAGCAAGTTTACTTTAAGTTTGGTGCTAGCTGTGCAAAACCTGGACTCAATACTAGTTGTCCTGGTAAACTGCTAAACCTAATATGAAGGCAGTTAATGCTTAGCAACAAAGGATGCTGTTTTAGTTTAAAGTCATTTGAATTAAATGTAAAATTTAAGCTGGAGAAGGAATTGGCTGAAAGATATGAGACAGCATGTACTTTCAAGAGGGTGGTGGCAGAACTGGGGATAGCAATGGCTGTAGATTGTCAGGGATTTATGCTGGGACTTCAAATGGACTTTGACCTACACTACTGAACATGACAGCATCACAGAATTAGTACGGTGCAGAAGGAGGCAGTTCAGCCATTGTGTCTGCACCAACTTTCTGAATGAACATTCTGACTTAGTGCCATTCTCCTGTCTTTTCTCATGAGCCCTCTTGACTACTTCAAATAATCCCACCTCCACCACACTTCCAGTCAGTGCATTCCTGAGCCTAACTAACTGCTGTATGAAAATATCTTTCTCACCTCACATTTACTTTGTTCTGTGGTTTACCTTAAATCTGTGTCATCTCCTTCTCTACTCTTTTATGAATGGGAACAACTTCTTTCTATTTACGCTATCCAGCCCCTTCATGATTTTGAAAACTTCTATCAAGTCTCCACTTAGCCTTCTCCTCTCCAAGGAAAGCAGTCTTACCTGCTCCAAACTCTCGTTATAATGAAAGTTTCTCATCCCTTGAACCATTCTCATAAATGCCTTCTGTGGTCTCTTCAATGTGGTCACGTCTTTCCTAAAGTGTGGCACCCAAACATAATTTACATGATGTACATAATATGTATGTAATATGTAATCTGACATCTAACTAGTGTCTTACACAAGTTCAGCATCACCTCCTTGTTCCTATACTTTATGTCTCTATTAATAAAACTGAGAATATTGTAAGATTTAGCGACTACTTGCTCTACCTGTCCTATCGCCTTTAATGACTTTTGCACATATACACCCAGGTTTCTTCTGAACTTTCCGTATTCACCTTTGTTCTCAATTATATTTTGTACCTGACATCTATCATAAACCCATTCCTTCATCTTGATCTCTATCTTCCGTTTTTAGCCTTACCTTGCCCTTTTGTGAGAATATAACCATTTCTGGTTTGAAGGTAGCCAATTGTACAATTACAGCTTTTTCCTGCCAACCTTTCTTTCAATTCTATCCAGTCTTTTTTACCCCATCAAAGTCAGCTCTTCCGCGATTAATTACTCTCACTCTGGAATGTCCTTTTCCTTTTTTCACCATCATTCTAAGATTATGCTATAATGATCACTGTTCCCCAAAATACTCCCCCACTGACATTTGCTACACTTGACGAAAGTGAGGGCTGCAGATGCTGGAGATTAGAGACAAGAGTGTGGTGCTGGAAAAGCACAGCAGGTCAGGCAGCATCCGAGGAGCAGGAGAATCAATGCTTTGGTCAAAAGCCCTTCATCAGGAATGACTTGATGACCAAGTATTTGCTATACTTGGCCCATCTCACTTGGCTCCTTTCTTACTGGACTGGCCCCATACTGTTGTGGAAAATTCTCCCAAACACAATCTAGGAACACTTGCTCATTGTTCATCTTTATACTACCACTGTCCTTGTCTGAATTTGGGTAATTAAAACCTCCATAACAACTAGTTTAAGATGTTTTCACCCCTCTGTAATTACCTTGAAGATTTGTACCTTCACACTGAGCAAAGGAATGCACCATTTCTGTTCAGAAGTTCAAATTTTCAGATGTCTGTGAACGTCAGCTAATCTGAAGAAGCAACCAAGCAGGAGCATACAAAATGAGTTGTGATAAACTAATGAAACTTAATGTGATGAGCTGCCAGAGGAGGCGGTAGAGGCTAGTACAATTACAACATTTAAAATGCATTTGGATGGGCATATGAATAGGAAGGGTTTAGAGGGATATGGGGAGAAAGTGAGGTCTGCAGATGCTGGAGATCAAAGTTGAAACTTTATTGCTGGAACAGCACAGCAGGTCAGGCAGCATCCAGGGAACAGGAGATTCGACGTTTCGGGCACAGGCCCTTCTTCAGGAATGAGCAGAGAGTGTTCAGCAGGAGAAGATAAAAGGTAGGGAGGAGGGACTTGGAGGAGGGGCGTTGGAAATGTGATAGGTGGAAAGAGGTCAAGGTGAGGGTGATAGGTCGGAGTAGGATGGAGGCGGAGAGGTCAACAAGAAGACTGCAGGTCAGGAAGGCGGAGCCGGGCTGGAGGGATTCGGCTGAGACAAGGTGGGGGGAGGGGGGATGAAGAAACTGGTGAAGTCCAAGTTCATCCCCTGTGGTTGGAGGGTTCCCAGTCGGAAGATAAGACGCTCCTCCTCCGACCGTCACGTTGTTGTGGTTTGGCGGTGGATGAGTCCAATGACCTGCATATCCTCGGTGGAGTGGGAGGGGGAGTTAATAATTAACCTCATTAACTGTAGCAACTACACTCTCCCCTCTGCTTTCAAAATCTTCCTCCAAAGCAAACCTTTTAAGCATGCCTTTGGCCAGCTCTCCAAAATCAGGCTTGGCATCTGTTTTACCACTCAAACTAAGATTTTACTCTTTAACATGTTTCATTAGGTTAGAGTTATTATAGGAATGGAAGTTGTATTTGTTAATATATCACTGCAAGTATACTGTTGGCAAGTACTTCCATTTTCATTTCTTGTTTTGAATGTAACATCAATGACTGATTCATTTCTGAAGTTTGACCACGATAGAAGTGCTATTTCTTACTGAATTTCTCAATATTAACCTAGACGACCTGTCACCCTCACCTTGACCTCTTTCCACCTATCACATTTCCAACGCCCCTCCTCCAAGTCCCTCCTCCCTACCTTTTATCTTCTCCTGCTGAACACTCTCTGCTCATTCCTGAAGAAGGGCCTGTGCCCGAAACGTCGAATCTCCTGTTCCCTGGATGCTGCCTGACCTGCTGTGCTGTTCCAGCAATAAAGTTTCAACTTTAGAGGGATATGGGCCAAGTGCTGGGAAATGGGACTAGATTGGGTTAGCATATCTGGTCAGCATGGACCTGTTGGACTGAAGGGTCTGTTTCCATGCTGTACATCTCTATGATTCTTTGACTCCAAGTGTAAAGTCTGACACTTAGTGATTGGGGAATGCAGGGGTCAGTTCATCCAGAGTTTCACGCTCTGTGCACATTGCTTCAAATCCACCATGTCACCTGGAGAACTTTAAATTAATTCACAAAATCTGGAACTTAAGCTAGTCTCAGTGAAGGTGACCACAAAGCTACTGCCAATTGCCATTAAAAAAGACTCATCTGATTCACCAATGCCCATCAGGAAAGGAGATCTGCCATCCTTACCTGGCCTGACCTATGTGTAACTCCAGAGCCACATCAATGTGGCTGATTGTTAATTGCCCTCCTGACATGCTTGGCAAAGTTCAAGCACAGTGAGCGACGGGTAACAACTGCTGGTCACATCCTGTGATGCATACATCCCATAAAAAAATATTTTTTAAAAAGCTAAATTGTATATTATCAGTCCAGAAATAGAGAAAACTCAATAGCCTTCCTGCTGCCAGTCACATGACTATCAATGTTGCCTTAAGATCAGGTTAAGCATAGTTTGAAAGATTTTGTTTGGTAGAATGGCTGCAGTATTCCATATCTAGGATCATATACCAGGATGATTTGCTCTGCAAAATATTACTGCAAACTGTTTGTTTTTCTGGTCAATTTGTTGCATTTCAAATGAACGATTAACCTGAACATTCATCCATGCCCCCACTTCATGTGTTGACTTGTTAAGAAAATATTAAGAAAAGATTGCTTTCGTTGCGAACAGAGGGCATTTTATAAAGTGAAGGAAGGTTAACATTCCCAGGGTTATATATAGATATATTGCGTATTTATTAAAGAAGACTGCCAAGAGACATAGGGAAATTCCCTAATTTTCTTGCAATGCCAGCTGCTTGAAGAGGGTGTAGGTTTTAACTCACGTTTTGCTGGGCAGGGAAGTTGTCAGGTTTTGCCTCAGAACCTATCAGACAGATAGCCCTAGTTTAACACAATGCAGAGAAACGCTGACCTGATGCCTTCACAATCCAAGCCTCACACATTGCCCTTATAGACCCTGTTTCTGTTTTAATCAGTATGGTGTAATCCATTCACATTTACTGACTTTGTAATCACCAGCTGAATACCAGGAATATATATTGCATAATAGCAGTCAGGGTATATATTTGGCATTATGGATCTCCATGACATTGAAAAGAGAACAATTGGTTGCTAGGGACTGTTGTCTAAACAAAACTGTGAGCTGGTGTGTATCAAGATGACTAGGCAACAGGAACTTGACTGAAAAAAAGACACATGAATGTTTCCTTTCACCATATTATGCAAGGTCAGAATGCTGCTCTACCCTTCATTTTATAATTAAAAACTTTTGTACTCACTGACATTTCCTTTTATCTATTTCTTTTCATGCTATATTTGTTATTTGGGTCCACTGTACCCTATCTGCCCTGTTCAGTTTCAGATGGGGCATACTGAACCCAAAACCAAAACCAAGAGTCAATCAGTTCGACCGCTTAGCAGTTCAAGACAGTATTGGCTGGGCTGAGGCATGTTAGAAATTCCCATCCTTAAAACATGAGGGTCTCATTATTAAATTCAAAAGCAGTTGGACAAGAATTGGATCAATTTGTAATTTGCAGGATGAAAAAGCAATAGCGTGCCTTAGGAATGGCAGGTTCATGAGACAATAGCCCTGATTTCAACATGCCACAGGTGAGGTCCCAGAAGACTGAAGAATAGACAATGTTGTTCCTTTTTTCCTGATGAAGGGCTTTTGCCTGAAATGTCGATTTTACTGCTCCTCGGATGCTGCCTGAACTGCTGCGCTCTTCCAGCACCTCCAATCCAGAATGTTGTTCCTTTGTTTAATTCAAGAAATCAAAAGTTGGTAATCCTTAGTCCAGGGTAGAGAAAGTATTGAAGGAGATTCTTAGAGACAGGATTTACTCGCATTTGGAAAAGAATGGACTTATTTGAGATAGTCAGCATGGCTTTATGTGAGGGAAGTCATGTCACACAAATTTGAGTTCTTTGATGAGACAAAGATGATTGATGAGGGAAGGGCAATTGATGTTGTCTATACGGACATTACTAAAACATTTGACAAGGTCCCTTATGGTAGAGTGGTCTAGAAGATCATGTTATATGGGATCCATGGTGAGTTGATAAGTTGGATATAAAATTGGCTTGTTCATAAAAGATAGAGGATAGTTGTGGAAAGGTGTTTTTCTGCCAGGAGGTCTGTGACCAGGAGGTTCCACAGGGGTCAGAGCTTGCACCTCTGTTGTTTGTCCAATATAGAATGATTTGGAAGAAAATGTAGGTGATCTGATTAGTATGTTTTCAGATGACACAAGGATTGCTGGAATTGTGCATAATAAGGAAGGTTGTCACAGGATATAGCATGCTATGGATTAGTTGGAAAGTAGGGTGGAGAAATAGTAGATGGAGTTTAATGCAAACAAGTGTGAAGAGATGCATTTTGGGAGGTCAAGTCCAAGAGAAAAGTATAAAGTAAATGGCAGGACCCTTAGGAGCATTGAGAGAGAAAGGGATCTTGGAATGCAAGTCCATAACGCCCTGACAGACATTGTGCTGTAACTCTTACTTCTTATCATTTTCTTTATTAACTCAACTCTTCCTTATTAATTTCACTTCTCTGCCTCCTATAGTCCCAATCCTGACTGCAGAGCGATGTTGTGCAGAATGCTATTCAATGTGATGATACTGTTGGAGTCTGAACTTCAAGTTTCTAGCAAAATGCTCAATTGTATTCCTGGTGGTTCAGTGTCTTTTATTGTATCCATATTGCTCATAACTTCTACTTCACTTCACAGAGCTGGCACAGGAAAGGAGTTGAGGCCTGGAGCGGATCAGCCATGATTTTTAAAATGGTGGGGTAGGTGTGAGGAGCTGAATAGCCAATTCCTGCTCCTACCTCTTATGCTCTTATGGTAAGTTTCTGAATAAAGAACTGAGAATAGCCAGTCACTGTATAATCTCATTTATGCTGATGTCTTGCTCTCCTAATTCAGAATGATGATGCATGTTGGTGATCAGTGCTGTTAACATAGTCTTATCTTTTATACTGCTTCTCAGTATTCATAAATAATTATGACCTTGTTGAAATCAAATGCTTTTGTCAGCAGGAAGAAGGAGGTTACAATTCTACAAGCAGTTAAAGCCTCTGAGCACAGCATGAACCTTTCCTTACTCAAGACGATAAAAGCTCCTTACATTAGTATTCATCAAGCATAAAAGTAGACTCTTTAATGTTGTGTCTCTGCATGAGTGAACTTCCATAGACACCTGTGAATTGAGTTGTTCATTGCTGCAGCCACTGCAGAGAGTATTAACAGGTTCTGATGGCTAAGACCTTCATATAACCTAGAGCTGGTGAAATAGGCTATCTGAGGAAGACTTGGTCAGCAAATTTGAAAGGAAATACGATTTTCTCCTTTCAGATTCATCAGCTGCATTGGTGCTTTTAAATGTTTAAGGAAAATGTGGATGTAATTTCACTGAGAGGAAATGTTATTTAAATGCTAAATAATCAGTAGGGCCCAAATAGCAGTAGCCTCACAGTGTAACACAAGCATTTTCTTTCTAACTTTGCGCCTGCTTTTTTACTTTACATATCAACTATCTGGTTTACCATCTTTGCAGTTCTTATTTTACTTCTCCTGTTTCATTCAAATTCAGTTCCAAGTTGGATTTAGTGTCTTCTATTATGTAGTTTCTTTGTGCAATCATCTTCTAACCCTGAAAGAATCCTAAGATTCCGTACCTCAGTATCTTTGTACCTAAGATGGCGTGGTAAATGATGACTTGTAAACATTTTACTCTACTCATGTGAATACATGACAATAAACCTAATTCAATTTTAATTCAATTCAATTCAGTGCAATTCAATTCAATTCAAAGTTGCTGTCATCTTCAGGTTGAATCCTACATTTTACTCCCGTACATCATGCACATGAGCTTCCTGAACAAAACATCATCAGGATTTCAGCCACTGTCAAAATGTAGGAAAGGATTTCTGGTTGAAAGAAAGCAACAATAACTTGCATCAATACAATAAAAGCTTCATATGTTGTGCCAGAGAAGTGGAGTTGGATGAGGTGACCAATAATCTAACTCTACAACGACAAACACTGCAGCAAAGGATTTCCACCTTTTGGAACCAGGAGTCAGTATATGTGATAAAGTAATTGGGCATTATCGGGTAGTGGTGGAAAGAAGTGGTAGGTGGAGAGGAACAACTGAGGAGGTCAGTTATAGAGACTTTGATTATTACATCACAACTGGATGTTGCGAAGAAGCCAATATTTCCAAACATGTTGGGCTCATTTTTGCCACCTCAGAATTAGTCAGTTGTCTCAGGTGTGTCATCCTTCTTAGCCACTCCTTAGGGCGTCCACCATCACAGATGCCAGTCACCAGCCAAACACAATATCTGACAGTAAAGAAGAAAGTGGAGTCAAAAGGTGTGGAGCTGGGAAAGCAGAGCAGGTCAGGCAGCATCCAAGGAGCAGGAGAGTCGGTGTTTTAAGCATGAGCTCTTCATCAGGAATGAGCCTGGATGAAAGCAAACATTTCAGGTCCAGGCAAATCCCAGACAGTAATGCTAAAGCAATGTGCTCCACAACTGAAGTAGCCACTAGCTAAACCGTTTCAATACAGCCACAGTACTGCCAACAATGAGGAAATATTGCCCTGGTTTCAGTGATTCACCTGCTCTGCGGAGACACCAGTTGGTCCACACTGGGCAGAAGCTGTTCTGCAGCTCTTTGTGCGGGAAGGTATTCATTGATTCATCTTCCCTGCAGAAACACCAGCAGGTTCACATCGGGTAGAGGCCATTCTCCTGCTCTCTGTGTGGGAAGGGATTCAGTCAGTTATTCCATCTGCTCAGACACTAAATCTCAGACACTGTCTCTATGGTTTGTTCTGACAAAAACCTACATTTATACAGATCCTCTCACATGGTTGCAGCAATGTAGATATGAGCCACACCCACAAGGAGAAGAAATTCAAAAGAATCAGAAAAAAAGAAAAACTTTCAAGTAAGTGAGTTTACCACTTTAAGATCATCATTTTAGGAAGAAACAGTCAGTCAGTCAGAGGAGAACATGGTTAGCAACAATAGCTGTGGGGGTAACTATAGGCTGCACCAACTCTACTGATATCACCCACAGTTTATGTGTGGTGGCAATGAGTTCTAGTCCAACTTTCAGAGAAAGCAGATGTGTCTGTACCAGCTCCCTCAGGTCCTAGTAATTGTGCCTGACCAAATGCAGTTGTACTCATTGGTATTGTGCAATAAAGCTTCTTGTTACCTAAGAACATTGCCTTCTCTGGAGATAGTAGAGAATAGATACACAGCTGTCATTAGATAGACACAAGAAAAGTTAAAAGAGGTTTGATGACAATGAATTTACTTGAAATGTCTCTTACCCAGTACCACATAATAATTGAGGTGACAAATGCCACACCATGTTAAGTATGGCCATCTGGGGAAAAATATCACACTTTAGATTGTCTATGTTTGAAGCTATAAGTGATTATCTGATCCCTTCCCCTGACTCGTGGTGTTGTGGAAAGTGTGCTTCTTTTGTTCAAAGTTCCAAGGTTATCTCCAACATCTTAGAAACTGAGTATCTCAATATTTTAAATAAAGCAGGAGCTGCAGCTGGAAAATAAATTCATCATTTGAAGTGCAGTTGGCATAATATTGTCAAGTAGAATTCTGGAATGGGTTTTGCACTTTACATTCCAGGCCAGCATTTCTTGGAAGGGTGTCACTGGAAATAATCATCGCAAAGAGGGATTCCTGTGATTTAGGAGGTAACTCCTGCTCAAAACAAAGAGAAAAATATGTCAGGACCAGTCAACCATGTTTACACATACAAATAGCTCAAGTTTTCTGATGGATTTTAACTGTGTGAAAGATTGTCTACAAACGTTCAATAAACCAAGATATGGCACATCCTCTCAAGATTTAAACTGAACCAGCTCAACAGTAGAAACTAGTGCTTTATTATTGAACCGCACTGTAGAGATGCAAAATAGATTTTCTGATACATATTTGCATTACACTCAGCAGTTGTAGAACAGAGACCTCGAGATGCAGGTATATAATTCTATGAAATTTGCGTCACGGGTAGACAGGGTGATTAAGAAGGTGTTTAGCAGCTTGCCTTCTTGCTCAGACCTTTGAGTATAGGAGTTGGGAAGTCATGTTGAGGTTGTACAGGACATTGGTGAGGCCTCTTCTGGAGTACTGTGCACAGTTCTGGTCACCCAGTTGTAATTAGAATAATATTAAACTGGAGAGGGTTCAGAAAAGATTTACCAGGAATGGAGAGTTTCAGATATATACTTATAGTATGGAAACAGGCCCTTCGGCCCAACAAGTCCACACCGACCCGCTGAAGTGCACCCACCCAGACCCATTCCCCTACATTTACCCCTGCACCTAACAGTACGGGCAATTTAGCACGTTTTTGGACTGTGGGAGGAAACCGGAGCACCTGGAGGAAACCCACACAGACATGGGGAGAATGTGCAAACTCCACAGAGATAGTCGGCTGAGGCGGGAATTGAACCCAGGTCTCTGGCGCTGTGAGGTAGCAGTGCTAACCACTGTGCCACCGTGCCACCCACATAGATGGGAAAATAGATGGGAAAGACTGGGACATTTTCAATAGAGCATAGGAGGTTGAGGGGTGACCTTATGGAGATTTATAAAATCATAACAGGCATAGATAAGATGAATCACAAGGGTGGGGCATATTTTTAAGGGGAGAGGAGAAAGGTTTAAAAAGGACATGAAGGGTAACATTTTTACACAGAGAGTAGTTTGTGCATGGAATGAACTTCCAGAGGAAGTAGTGGATGCAGGTACGGTTAAAAGATATTTGATAATTACATAAATAGGAAATGTTTGGAGGGGTACGGGCCAACTGCAGGAAGGTGGGACTAACTTAGTTTGGGAACATAGTCAGAGTGGACTTGTTGGACTGAAGGATTGGTTTCCATGCTGTATGATTCAATGATTCTATAGCTGATTTGAAATATGGATATCCCACTTTCTAAAACTGCAGAATATTGTTTGCACTTGTTTTCCACAGTTGCTTTATTGCACTTAATGCGCAAGTTTAGGAACAAATCTTGCAAGAATTTTGGGTGAACACCAATAATGACAGGGACAAGTTGAACTGAAATTCAGAAGATAGTTGGAAATTATAGGAATGTATCAGAAGAGGAGCACATCATTGCCAGTCTGGATAATGGATAATGGCAAAGTAAAAAATAAAATGCTCCATGTTAAGGGAAAAGTAGCTAATTTGTTGGCACATCAATACACAAGTGATACAGCAAATTCATCCTCAATCTTTGCTAACTCAAAGACAATATTGGATAGGACAGTGATGAAGAAGTGGACTTCATTTTTACTCTATTAGCATTCTTTTGATGGCTTTGGATTATTCCTGCAAGGCAGTGAAGATGGATTTTAGACTGCAGTTGGTGAACATTTTCATTCAGATAAAAATCACACAATACCAGCTAATAGTCCAACAGGTTTATTTAGAAGTACAAGTTTTCAGAGCACAGTTCCTTCGTCAGGCAGCTAGTAGACCAGGATCATAGGACTCAAAGATTGAAGGGTCAGACAACTGATGTGATGTATTGAACAAGCCGATGGGTAGCATGGTGCTTAGTGGTTAGCACTGCTGCCTCACAGCACCAGGGACACGGGGTCAATTCCAGCCTCAGGCAACTGTCTGTGTGGAGTTTGCACATTCTCCCCATGTCTGTGTGGGTTTCCTCTGGCTGCTCCGGTTTACTCCCACAATCCAAAGATGTGCAGGTCAGGTGAATTAGTAATGCTAAATTATCCACAGTGTTCAGGGATGTGTGGGTTAGGTGCATTAGTCAGGGGTAAATGTAGAGTGGTAGGGGAATGGGTCTGGGTGGGTTACTCATTGGAGGATTGGTGTGGATTTATTGGGCTAAATGGCATGTTACCACATGTAGAGATTCAATGAAAACCTAGATTGCTGCTAAGTCTTTAATCGCTTAGAATGAGTTGCTGGTTTTGATCCATTAATATGTAAATCTCAGAACTTCTTTCAAGTCACATTCCCAAGATAAAAAGGTGACATCTCAGCTCAGAAATTGCATTAAAGATGTGAAGCTAGAGTCTGTCTGTATTCCAGTCTTGAGTCAGACCGGTTCTATTTCTGAAGTAGGAATTTATAAAATCTCACATGGACTGACTCTCTACAGATTGTGTGCTTTTTGAACAAAGTAGAGTATATCTGCAAATACAAATCTGCAAATGCAAATTCACCCCATTGACTTATATGTCTGTGTGCATGTGCCATTGAGGGAGAGAGAGTGTGTGCGAATGTGTATGTGTGTGTGTGTGACAAAGTATATGCCTGTGAGAGGGTGTGCGCATGAGTGGAATTGTGGGTGGTGGTGGTGGTTGTGTGTGTGTCTGAGAGACAACGTGTTTATGAGAGATGGTCTGCATGAGTGTGATCATGTGTAAGAATGTGTGTGTATGTGTGAGAGAGTGCATAGTGTAGTTGGGCCACCTGTAGTGATCCCGGTTGAGGCCATCCTCATGGGTATGTAACTTGGCTATCAGCCTCTGCTCAGCTACTATACACTGTTGCATATCCCAAAGTCCACCTTGGAGCATCACCCTAAAGATCTGAGGCCAAATGTCCTTGACCATTGAAGTGTTCCGCGTCTGGGAGGGAACATCCTGTTTGGTGATTGGTTATGCGGTGTCCCTTTGTCCATTTTTGCAGCATCTGCTTGGTCTTGCCAATATACCATGCCTCGGGGCATCCTTGCCTGCAGCATATGACATAGACAATGCTGGCCTAGTCACATGAATACCTGCTGCTCACTGTGACATGTCTTGCAGTGATGGTGGTGGATGTTTTCCTGAAAGCTGGGCAGTTTGCTGCGAACAATGGTCTGTGTAATATTTGGCAGTTTTTTAAAGGCGAGAAGTGGAGGTGTAGGGAAGAGGTGCTCATCCTCATCGATAATCTGTTGCAGGCTTCAAAGAACATGGTGTGTTTTCTCTACTCCCGTGAAGTACTGGACAATGAAAGGTACCCTATCGGTTTCTTGCTGCGACATGTTGGAACTGGCGATTGATGAGTTGGGCACCATACCCTGTTCTTATGAGGGCGACCTTCTAGCACCTTCAGGTGTCTGTCATGTTTTTGTTTAGATTACTTACAGTGTGGAAACATGCCCTTCAGCCCAACAAGTCCACACCGACCTGCTGAAGCGCAACCCACCCAGACCCATTCCCCTACATTTACCCCTTCACCTAACACTATGGGCAATTTAGCATGGCCAATTCACCTAACCTGCACATTTTTGGACTGTGGGAGGAAACCGGAGCACCCGGAGGAAACCCACGCAGACATGGGGAGAATGTGCAAACTACACACAGTCAGTGACCTGAGGCGGGAATTGAACCCAGGTCTCTGGCGCTATGAGGCAGTAGTGCTAACCACTGTGCCACCATGTGACCCACATTTTTCCTTATCTGAACAGATCCTGTGTATGTGTAGGGCTTGTCCGTAGAGGGTGGCTGTTTTAATAGGTTTAGGGTGGAAGCTCAAGAAGTGCAGCATTGTGAGGGCATTCATAGGCTTGTGATAGAGTGAGGTACAGAGATGCCCGTTGTTGATGGAGATACGTGTGCCCAAGAATGAGACTGATTCTGAAGAGTAGTCTACGGTAAGTCTGATAGTGGGATATCACTGTGTAGTTGTTTCAGTGACTCCTTGTCATGTGTTCAGAGGAAGAAAATGTCATCAATACATCTGGTGTAGTGTTGGAGGTCCTGTGTAGCAAAGAAGTCTTGATCAAACTTGTGCATGAAAATGTTGGCATATTTGGGTGCACATTTGGTCCCAATGACTGTTCCATGTGTCTGGATGAAGAACTGGTTGTCAAAGGTGAAGACGTTGTGATCGAGGATGAAGTGGATGAATTGTAGGATCGCGCTAAGAGATTGGCAGCTGAGGCTGTTGCAACAATGTCATCATTGTGGGGAGTGCTGGTGTACAGTGCTGAAATATCCATTGTGACGAGGAATGTTCCTGGTTCGACTCATCTGTGGACGCTGAGTTTCTGTAATGTTGCGACAGAAGCTGGGGGTCCTTTCTACAATGGATTTCAAGGTGCTCTTGACATAGCCTGAGAGGTTCTCACCCAGTGTTTCATTGCCTGATATGATGGGACGTCCAGGTGTGTTGGCTCTGAAGGCAGTAGAAGCCCCCTGCGCAAGACGTACCTGGGATGAGAGCACGTAGGGTACTCTGAAGGACTGGAATCAAAGTCCTGATCAATCTGTTTAGTTCACGGGTATGTTCTTTGGTCGGATCAATTGGTAGTTGCCTGTGGTGTTCCTGGTTGTTCAGTTGTTGGTACACCTCCTTGCAGTAATCTGTTCTATTCTGAATGATGTTGGCTCCTCCTTCATCTGCTGGTTTGATGGCAATGTTGCAATTGGTTTTGAGAACATGGATGGGTGACATTTTGCTCTACCTTGTCCCTGCGGCTGATGAATCTAGTATTGAAGATACGTGGTTTGTTCTAGATATCCAATCACAGATGGCACTGCTCTGCAATTGCCTGAAAGACGAAAAGACCCTGAGAAGAGTATTCCCAAGACTTTACCAGTTAGCTGTGATAATGTCTACATATCAATGTCCACACAATCAAAGGCATTCAAATGTTGCACACAATCACAACGCTGTCTGTTGATTACCCCAGCACATCTTTCACAGACTGCCACTGAAGCATTTCACAGCTCAAATCCCTATCTAACATATACCCACTTGAACGCAACACTTAGTTCAGTGAGCAGCAGCATCACAACAAATGGCTGTGCCTCCAAATCGCTGGGCTATCGACAATCCAAGGTTTTGAGCCAACCAATTTTGAACTCACTCTGCCCGTTGTGCATCAACAAACATCATCCAACCCTCTCATCATATTTTTTTCTGAAAAAGCAAACCACAGAGGGCACATGCATTTACCATTTGTTATAAAATGTGTCAAATGCTGAGTGCATTTAATTTTAATCCATCACACAATCGTTCAATATCCCTGGGCTGACATGCAAAATTCATGCGTGCGTAGGCAGTGCTTTGTTCTGCAATGGTAATCATGCTCGAGGGTACTTTGCGAGGATTTTGCTGGATGGCTGATGAACAGGAATATTTTCTACAAATTAAGGAATAGGATGTTGTTTACGTTTCCCCAGCCAATGGCTCTTCTCCAGAACTCTTGCCCTGATTCAACTAAGCCATGTTTGCTTCCATCAGCCAAGTGATTCTAGAACTGTACACTCGTCAATTGACCCATTGAATTAGTCAAATGATAAATACCTCCCTGCAGCTATTGCTGCAGGCTATTGCAAATATTCAAACTCAGCTATCTCCCCATTAAAGCTATCTTAAGCACTGACATTGCTTGTGTTCAAAACAAAAATGCCCAATAAGGAAAAAAATAAACTGATTTCTTGTGATGAATATATCATCTTAATCAAAATGACTGTTTTTGAACTTTTCTGCCTTGGTGTTCCTCAGCACAAATATTCTATTCCACAGAAGTTCCTCATCCAACATTCTTCTATTCAAATGAAGATTGATTGCACAATCTAATACAAGCTTCAAATTTACTTCTCCCAGTCTTCTATGACCCACAACCTTTAAATGACCTCAGCTAACTGCTGCTCTTGATTAACCCCACTTTCAATCCATCGTTTTCAACCGTGCACCACCCTTAGCCCTTTAGGTGTTTGTCAAATACTCAACTTTAAATTTTTAGAAGTTATTAAACTAGAGTCAGGGAGGACACGCCTCACCTAAGCATTTAAATATTCATACAGGTTTATCATATTAGTATCATTTAATATTTTAAATGAAACCAATGGACAGAGGAACATTATGAACATTAATAACTGAAAAGATTCAAACAGCTACAAGAAATGAATCCATTTAAGTTCACTCATCTGGAGAAATCCTGATGTCCCTTTAAACTCTATCTTGTTCATCTTCAGTTCTCCGCCTGGAGGTAGATCTTTGGAAATTATTCATCATGCGACAACCCTCACCCTCTACCAGTACAGGGTGCTGCGAATCTTCACTCCGACCTCCACAGAATTTGGATGGATTCTATGGGTTAGTGGAAATGCTTTGAAGAGATGGTGCTGACCCCTCTATAAGAGCCCAAATAGAAGCACCGAGGTGAGGTAACAAACACCATTTACTCAGCAGGACAACTACAGAGTAGGGCACCAAATTGTGGAGATTTTAGCCCAGTATTACACTGGTTGGTTGGTGCCTGCCAATAATCTCCTCCAGGAATCTTGGCCTTGGTGGATATCCTGAGAGATATGAACCTCCCGAGAAGTTTAACCATCCAGAGAAGTTTAACGATCCAGTGCTCTGGCTTCCTCCCACAATCCAAAGATGTGCAGGTCAGGTGAATTAGCCATGCTAAATTGCCCATAGTGTTAGGTGCATTAGTCAGAGGGAATGGGTCTGGGGGGGTTACTCTTCAGAGGGTCGGTGTGGACTTGTTGGACGGAAGGGCCTGTTTCACACTATAGGGAATCAAATCTAATCTAATCTAATCCAGAGAGATGTGGCCCTCCAAAGTGTTGTAAACCTTGAGTATAATAACAAGCTGACTGGAGCTATCTCACTGAGAGAGGAGCAGGTGCCTGAGGTAAAAGAGGAGGAGGATCTGGAAGCTGAACAGAAAGGGTGTCCATGTGACACGGCAAGGTGGTCTCCTCCAACTATCCTCCAACTACCTTTCCAGAAGATGACCTGTCTCCTATCCCTTTACCATCTCCAGCATTAAACTGTGGTCAGAGTCCCTGATATAAGGGTCTGTCCTGGCCCTCAGCTCCACTGTAACATGTCACTTCCTCTGGCGAAGTCAAAAGCTCTGAAACAATGAGTAGATCTCTCCATCAGGCCGAGCAATGTCAGCTGAACAGAAATCAGTCCTACAATTCATCGGACCTACCTGTGTTCCTGGTTGCACTGGCTCTACATGAACAGCAAATCTATTACTAACTGTGGGCTCATTCTCATGAAAATCTGAACTTCAGTCAATTTCACTGGAGTTGGGTTTCTGTCCCCAAAAAGAGACCTGGCTCCTGTTCCCTTTGTATTGAAAATGCAGCCCAAGTTTGTTACACGTGTGTATACACACACATGCACAGAGACACAGACACACACACACACACAAAACACACGTATATACTGAGAAGGAAAGAGAAATATGCATGTCTAAAGACACAAATACACACTGTGGAATTGGTACACATTTAAATAGTGGAATATGTAAGAACAAAATTGCAAAGACACAGATAGATATTTTAAAAGAGAAAGCTAATATTCACAGACGAATCTAAGGAATGCAGAAGATATTCCCTCATTAAATAAAAACAGGAATAACAAATTCAATAATCCAATAAATTATTGTTGAATTATTTGAAAATCATTCAAATTATTTTTTAACATTTTACATCCAGGAATAACATATATGACTTGATTCCAAGCTACTATTTCCAAAACAAGTCCTCCATTTGAGAATCAGAAACCACGACTTGAAAAACAAATTGACAGTGAGCAGAGCTATTTTGTCTCGAATTGTTTTGATTCCCTGAAATGTTGTAAGTAAGAGAGTCACAAGTCAGGCGCAGCACACAGCCGCTCGTTCCTTACATGGTGGCTACTGCTGGAGCCCATTGCATTTTGACAGACTGTCTCTTGTCAAGGTAAAGAGCACTTTCAATCAAATAATGTGATTGCTACGGGTTTATTTTTCATGGCACATTGCAGTTTCATTCCTGGTAAATAAGGCTGGCATTGGACAAACATGGAAAATGTAAATGTGATGTCACCACTGGCTCAGGAGACCAATTACACGGCTGACAGAATGCAAGAAATGTAACTCTTTCAGGACTCAACTTTTATATATCTCCTTAAATGACACAGGTAACAAGCAAGTTGATTCCTTGTGCAGGAATGATTGGTTTCAAGGGATAGCTTGATAAGCTAGGGCCGTTCCATTTGCAAAAGAAATATCTTCAGCAGGACTTAAGCTAAGATATTTGACATGAAAGAAAAAGAATTCCCACAGTAGTATTTTCAGGCAGATTTGAGAACAGTAAATTTATTACTGATGCCAGGAAGTATTGCTTTATCCAGAGATTGGAGGTGAGATGGAAAGGGTTGTCATGAATGATAGCTGAGAACTGGACCCTTAGCTGATATTGCAAGTGATAAAACAATGGGCATTGAGAATCAATAGAGATGAGATGAAATGGGCCCAAGGCCTTTTTTCATCATGTTTTGCCTCATAAAGAACATTAACAGCATTAAAACACTTTCAATAACACGTTAATGTGGAAAATGTCAAAAATTCTAATTTAATGAAAAAGATTTAGATTTTATATAAAAGCTCTTCAGAAAGGTCAGTCCCTAAATGTACTGCCCACAGTAGAAAGGCACCATAAGGACCAAGCCGTCTCCAGGGTCAGTCCTTGGTTTTGTGCTGGATTAGTTGATCTCCACTGGACTGACAGTTAATTACAACTCAAAGCTTTTGATGGTGAGCAGCTGGAAAGCCCTGGCCAAGTGAATGGTGGAGACAGATCCAAACATTCTTTTCAATGGAATTTGATAATGATCTAAACAGAAGAAAAAAACTGAGGAGAAGGCAAGAGAGTGGGACCAGCTGAGTTGCTTGTACAAAGAGCAAGAACAGTCACAATGCCTTAAATGGCCACCTTCTGTGCTGCAAGCATTCAATGGATGGAATTTAATGCCCTCCCTCAAGGTGGGCTTGCTGGCTGGGGGCATTTAATGAGATGAGAAGGGTGGTACAGATGGCGATCCCATCTCTTGCAATTAAGTTCAGGTGGAAAGGTGACTGGATAGCTTTCCTATTCCATCACCAATTGAAATCCTTAGTATCTAATTAGTATCAACTAGAGTCCTCATTCTTCCACCTCTGGTATTGAGGGACCTGTTACTGGGAAGGAGAATCTTCTGACAGCCTCCTACCTGACCGCTGCTGTCAACCCTTCTGTTTTTTTTTCACACTTATATGGGTGTGCTCTATCCTAATGACCGGAACACATGCCTCTTGGGATTGAGGGAGGGCACCCTTAAGCATGTTTCTTTGGCTCATTTTTGAAAGCTCTGGCAATTACCTCAAGACTTTCCCTATCTGAGGTTGCCTGCAGGATTCTCTTTGGAACATTCTACTCTAGAGGGATGTAGAAACGCATAATCCTTATGCTCAGGACATGGATCAATAGATTCTAGATACTGATAAAACCAAGGGATATGGATATAGTGCAGGAAAATGATGTTGAGGTAAATAATCAGCCACGTTCTAGAATGGCAGAGCAGAGCAGAATGGCCTCCTCTTGCTCCTATATTTCTACAGGCCCTTAAAATCAATGAAATCCTACTTCCTTAGGCATGTACAGGTCTCGAGAATTACGGCAGGAAAATGAAGTTGAGTTACAATTCAGCCTTTACAAGGCCATGTTAGAGCAGCGCCAAGGAGCTGGATAGTGTACTCTCTGGCTCCTGTCATCCTTAGGTTCCTCTATCCTCTGGGATGGAACATCCACCTTTTTAATGGAGCCCAATTTATAATAAAGACTGAACAAAAGGCACAAATTCTCATCACAGATGTTTCCTAATTTTAATTATGTTCCAATTTTACTGGTTTCCAGAATGTGCTGTACTTTACACCCCACCGGAGAGGCATTATCAGCAAAGGCAAACAATCAGGAAACAAAGTCTAACGCAAAATAATAGTCAAACAATACTTCCACAAAGACAATCGCAGGTTTCAGGTATAGCCAACAGAAAAACACATTAGTGTATTCAAGATGTACCAGCTTAATTAACATGCTGTGACTGCCCAGGCCTTATCAACAATATTATTAAACAGACAAAATCAAGAAGTTGTCATGTTTTACTGATGGCTATTTTTGTTCTGTTTTAATTTTAATAGCTAGTGACCACTTTTGGAAGATAACACGTTTCTTGTAGAACCCTAATAAACATTGTGTCTGAAGCTAACAACTACAGCAACTTATATTTATATAGCATCACTAACTTAGCAAAATGTCTCAAGGCACTTCTCAACAGCAAAATATGATGCCAAGCCACACAAGGAGATGGAGTCTCAGCATTGATACACAAACAATTAGAGAGGTAGAGCTGCAAAGAGGGAATTCCAGAGATTAAAGCCTTGGCAACTGAGGGCAAAGCTAGCAATGGGGGAACAATTAAAAATGGGGGTGCTGAAGAGACCAGATTTAGGTGAGCACAGATATCTCAGAGAATTATTGAAGGAGATTTGGGTGATATGAAAGTGTGAAGCCGCACTGAGATTTGAAAACGAGGAAGACTTTTTTAAAAAATCAAGGTTTTGATTGATGGAAAGCCAACAGAAGGGCGGTAAGGTGGCTCAGTGGTTAGCACCACCTTCTCACAATGCCAGGGACTCGGGTTTGATTCCAGTGTCAGGCAACTGTTAGCACATTCTCTCTGTGTCTGAGTGGGTTTCCTCTGGATGTTCCGGTTTCCTCCCACAGTATAACGGTGTGCAGCTCGGTGAATTAGCCATGGTAAATGCAGAGTTACATGGATAGGGTAGAGGGTTGGGTTTGGGTGAAGTGCTGTTAAGACGGTCAGTGTGCACTTGAAAGATCAATTGTCTGTTTCCACATTATAGGGATTCTATAATCCATGAACAGAAGTCAGCAGACACGGAGGTGATGGGTGAATGGAGTTTGATGTGAATAAGGACATAAGCAGCAGAACTTTGAATGAGCTCAAGTTTACAGATGATAGAATGCACTAGACCAGCCAGGAGTGTGTAGGAATAATTGAAATATCAAGGCATGAATGAGGGCTTCAGATGAAGTCAATGATGAGCATCAAATGAGCTACTAGGATAACAAATGGACTGTTTTAATCTCAAGACTGCTCCCAGGGAGAGAAATGTTTTTGATAGCTAGGGATCAGAGTTTCAAGACAACAGTTTCAGTATTCTCAACATTTAATTCAAGAAAATGTTGTTCCTTTTTGTTTATTCATTCACAGGATAAGGGCATCACTGGTTAGGCCAGTAATTACTGCTCATCCCTAGTTGCCCAAAGGTAAGTTAAGAGCTAACCACATTGCTATGGGTCTGGAGTCACTTGTCGGACAGACCAGGTAAGGACGGTATTTTCCTTCTATATCTCCTACCTTCCTTCCATAGTCCAAAGATGTGCAGGTTAGTTGGACTGGCTATGCTAAGTTGTCCATAGTTCCTGATGAAGGGCTCCTGTCCAAAACATCGATTTTCCTGCTCCTCGGATGTTGCTTGACCTGCTGTGTTTTTCCAGCACCACTCTAATCTTGACTCAAATCTCCAGCATCTGCAGTCCTCACTTTTGCCTAAGTTGTCCATACTGTCTAGGGATGTGTAGGCTAGGTGTAAATGCAATGCAAAGGGAATAGGGTGGGATGCTCTTTGGAGGGTTGGCGCAGACTTGATGAGCTGAATGGTCTCTTTCTGCACTTTTCGCTCTTTGATTTCTAGCTCTTATTGAGCATTCAAGAGCTTTCAAAATCTCTGTTGTTATGATCCCAAACGATGGTATCAGTGGATAAGCCAGATTCTAGAACGAATTCTGGTTTTATAAACCATTTCTTTTTGCTTTGTTAGTTAATATGGTGGTTAGTCATTGAGACATATTCACAAGTGGCAGCAGGAGATGGATCTTATGGACAAGATTATCTCAGAGATGAGATGAGGAGATAGAGAGAAATGGGAGAAAGGTGTGAGTTCAGGTCTAGATCCTGGGTAATCTTTAAAGGAAGTTTAGCCCTGCAGGTACAGAGAAGGGGGTGGGGGGATCAGGAGAGGCAGCTGATTGGATACACTTGCTTGATGATAAAGAAGTTTATGAATTCTGTGCACTGGGTGAGAAACAGCAAAGTTTTATTGGAGACTGGGGCATCAAAGTTGGAGCTGAAGGTGCAGTTGAGCATTTCATTAGTTGCAGAATAATTATAATGAACGCTATATGAAAGATATCAAGAAATGCAACAAAATCATAGGTTAGGAGTTTGAATTAATTATTATGCACTTTGTTAGATAGCGATATATTGAAAAATATTTCATGGACCTTCCATTATGTTGGATTCCAATATTCAACCCATTACAATGTCCTCAATTTCTAAAAAGGGCACATTTGCAATGGGTGTGAGAGAAACACTATTGTAGCTGAATGTGAAGTTCAGGCCATTTTAATCTCCAAGATGTGAATAATAAAAAACATTCTCCCTGCTAAAGCTGGCTGGACTTACAATACACTTGGAGGGCTATATAAATTTCATATACTTTAGGTACAGATAAAGTAAGCTCTGGGCCTGAAGAAGGGCTTATGCCCGAAACATCGCTTCTCCTGTTCCTTGGATGCTGCCTGACCTGCTGCGCTTTTCCAGCAACACATTTTCAGCTCTGGGCCATTATACCAGTGTACATGGAAGGAAATGGTCAAAGCCAGGCAGAAGAAAGGCACGTAGGGAGTATTTCTGCTCCTCCGAAACACACCTGGATTTCACCAAATAGAAATTTTGACTTAAATATTTTCTATTTTTGTTTCGGATCTCCAGTGTCTGCAGTTCTTCCTTTTATTTTAGTAATTCTGACTTACCTTGGTCTCCTCAGCCCAATCAGCATTTCTGGCAGGTTTGCTTCTTGGGTTTGGCACTAAACTTGCATTCATCTGACTTGGTTAGAAAAAAAGACTTTGCAACAAGCTATTATCAGAATGTTACTTTTGTATTTCAACTGAGCATTCACTTGCCAGGAGTGAGAGCCTTGGTTGATTTCAAAGTTAGTGAAGGCAAGTTGTCACCAGATCAAAACACTGCGATTTTAGGCCAGTAACTGAATTCAGCTACTCTTAAGTCCTTCCAAATATGATCCTCTTGGGAAAGGCAGTCAAAATTGAGACCAATGTGATATATCAGTGCCATGGTGGGGCTGGATTTTATTTGAGCCGCACCACAGTATTCAATACTGTACAATGTCCTGAGCTTTTCGACATTATGATATAATTACTGTAAGAGAATATTGCATTTACAGAATGAGCTAGCTAAGTACTCAATAGACTAATGTTCTTCCCATTGATTGAAACAACCAAGTTCCATTTCTTTACAGTCATAATGGAACTTTATAGCCGAGTAAGGAAGTTAACCTTGAATTTGAGTTAAATACTTGAAATTTTGCAATGTAGATGGCAGCATCTGTGGAGAGAAAGTAGACTTTTGGTGCCAGTGACCTTTCTTCAGAAATTTCCAACAATTCCTTCCACAATCCTAACTTTTTAAAGCAGTCCTTTTTCCATTTCAGTCCACAATCAAAATTATAGAAACAGGTGAGGTCAGACAGAAGGCCAGGGAGAGGGTTTGTAAGGCTCTCTTCTACACTGGGTGAACAATGTAAAATGCCCAACAATTTCTTCCACAAACAAAATCAGAAATTGCTGGAAAACTCAGCAATTGTTTGGCATTTTAAAAGCAAGATACCAATGCTTATTATATGTTGTGTTTATACTGCTGTTTGTTCAGCCAGTGTGGTTATACACAAACAGGCACCAGGGGTGTGCACAAAGTGAATTTAGCCAGCAATAACTAACTGATTGGTCTATAGTTGTCAATAACAAAGGCCTGCTGCCGAAGACTACAATGCGATTGGCTGCTAGGTAATGCAAGAAGCTTGTGGTGTGAATGATACGGCCTTCAACCTTGGACCTCTGACAGGAGAGATGCTCTCTCTCTCTCTCTCTCTTTTTTTCTCTGCAGGAATAGATACCTAAATTCTGGAAAAAAAAATTCCCCAGGAGCTGCTGGAAGCTATGGCTTTTAACCAGTAAGTCAAAGACATTAGAATTTGTGAACCAGTCACTCTGCTTCCTACAGGAAAGTGAAAGAAAGGGTGAAGATCAGTAAGTCCTGGTGAATCATCGTGAACCCTATCAACACAGGTCATTGAATTGTCTTCCCAGTTTCTCCTTCCACCCATAACTTACTTTTTTGTAAATTTGTGTCTCTATATGCTGATAGAGGAAGTGTATAAGGTGTTTTTTTTAATAAGTTGACAATTTATACTTGCTGTCCTGTAGCTAGAAGCTATATATTTTTTTTAAATACTTAGTTATTCATGTTAAGTACAGACACCTGGTGGTCCATGCTTTTTATTAACCTGCATCTAAAAAGATAGACCCTGGGGTGGGGGAGTCCAGAATTAGAGGGCATAGGTTTAAGGTGAGAGAGGAAAAATGTAAAAAGGACCCGAGGGGCAATCTTTTCACGCAGAGGGTGGTGTGTGTATGGAAGGAGCTGCCAGAGGAAGTGGTGGGGGCTGGAACAATTACGTTTAAAAGATATGTATATGAATAGGAAGGGTTTAGTGGGATATGGGCCAAGTCCTGGTAAATGAGACTAGATTAGGTTAGGATAACTGGTCAGCATGGATGACTTGGACCGAAGAGTCCATTTCTGTGCTGTGCATCTCTATGACTATTTGAGGAACTTTTCATATGTTGATAAAATCTTCAACTTTTATGACAGCTGTGGGAATAACATAGCTTGATTTCCACCATGATATGCCAATGAGGCTGATATTTCATCAGCTTCCTATCTTCCATTTCTCTTTTGCTTACATTAGGTCTCTTCTGACTCACTTCTTTTTCATTTCCAACCCAGTAATCCCATTTTCAAACTGATCCTGGATTCCAATCCTGGAATTATCAAGAATCGTAAAGAAGTCTGTTATTTATGAGTCTATGGAATTATTATCAAGTCTGGTTTAATTGCAGTTAACTTCTAGCTGTGCTAGTTCATTGATCGTAATGTACTGAGTGTCCCAGAGGGTCATATTTAGATTTTTATTGGAAATGAATGTTTTCATGACTTTTTTAACACAAATATTTTCCCACTAATATCACACATTTTTGTCATTCATTTGTGTGACATGGGCATCGCTTGTCCCTAGTTGTCCTTGAGAAGGTCCTTGAGCTTGAGCTGCCTTCTTGAACTGCCTCATGCTGCAGGTTGGCTCACAACGCCAATAGGGAGGGAATTCCAGGATCTTGACCCAACAGTGAGAGAACAGCAATGCATTTCAAAATCAGGATGGTGAGTAGCTTGGAGGGGAACTTGCAGGTGATGGTGTTCCCATGTATCTGTTGCCTTCGTCCTTCTACATGGAAGTGGTCATCTGTTTGGAAGATGCTGTCCAAAATTCTTTGGTAAATGTCTGCAGTACTTCTTGTATATAGTACACATTACTGCTACTGAGTGTCGGTAGTGGAGGGAGTGAATGTACTGCCAAGTTCTGGATGGTTTTAATCTTCTTGAATGTTATTGGAATCCATCCAGGCAAGTGGGAGGTATTCCATCACACTCCTGACTTGTGTCTTCTGGATGGTGGACAGTCTTTCACACGTCAGGAGGTGAATTATGCACCACAGTATTCCTAGTTCCTGAACTGCTGTTGTAGCCACTGTGTTTATGTGGCAAGTCCAGTTGAGTTTCTGGTCAATGCTAACCCCCAGGTGGGGGAATTCAGTGATGGTAACAACATTGAGTGTCAAGGGGTGGTGGATAACTTGTCATGGCCTGCACTGTGTGGTGCAAATATTATTTGCCGCTTGTCAGCCCAAGCCTGGATATTGTCCAGGTCTTGCTGTATTTGGACATGGACCGCTGCAGTATCTGAGGAATCATGAATAGTGATGAACATTGTGCAAGTTCCTACTTGTTAGCAATCTGAATGTGAAAACTGATGAGTAGACAGACATATTGGTAAAACCTCAATGGAAATGGCTAGAATCATGCTTCTTGTGCATTATATAATGACAAAGAGCAGAACTGATTTTTGCTTTTAGCAACAGAAGCAGTGTGACCTCAATGTATTTTCAATTTGATCCTTCTTAAATGTTCTGGCATAAATAATGTTAATAGCTGTTTGAATACATCCATAATACATTTTCTCAAACAACTTTTAATTGTGGCTTTAAAAGTAATAATGAAGAATATAGTTGCGTTTTAAATGTGAGTATGTTTATTTTCTAAGAAGCCACATTAAGTAATAGATTTCAAGACCAGAGTTTATTGTCAGTTCTGCTTGAAATAAAATAATTCTGGGCAAGGGTCAATGAAAAATGACAGTATAACTTAGCATTGCACTAAAGCTCTGAGTTTTGACTTCCCTCAGTACTGTATCCTCCACCATCCTGATGGATATCTGGCACTTGTTTGTAAATGCAGAAATTGCAGTACAACTCCATTCTTTCTGAGGGGGCAGAAGAGGGTATGGGTATTTGAAGTGGAATTTAACTTCAGAACACAAAAATGTTTAACTTTGACCATCTCTATAACTTGCTGCATATTCTGTTGCGAGTTTACATTTGCTGAAGAACCTTCCAAGTTTATCCAGTGATAATTTTCTATTGTTGATTTTGAGAAATTAGTAGTCATAATTAAAACATGAGTTAGTAGTAGAATATGATGTTTAGGTAGCTAATTCAGGAATTAACAATATAAAAGACAATGCAGAGAAATAAAAGGTGAAGGATGAAGCAGACAAGAAACAGAGGGGCAGACATCAATGGAGGGTAGAGACAAACAAGGAAAAGAGATGTAGTGAAGGAGAAAAACACAAGGGAAACGTATGCTACAAGGGAGAGGAATAGATGAATAAACTACGAATGGGTGCCTGCCCCTCTTCCGTGGTTACGTTAGGGCCCGGGTGTCCTTGGAGAAGGAGCACGCGGTGTCCACCAACACCCTGGAGTTGTTCAGGGAGAGGTGGGCGCCGCAGGGAGTGGAGTGCATCATTTCTCCCTCCAACTCTATTTTGATTTAGTCCCTACCCTCCCCTTCACTGTTTTGATCACACAGCACTGCCCTTTGATGTGAAGGGCAGTGTTTGTCACTGGCCACCCGGGTGTTTTCCTATCTTCCTGGTGGTGGAAATTGAATAAAGATTCGTGCACTTTGTGTCTTTCACTGTGTCTCACACCTGCACACACACTCCATGGGTGCTGGGGAAAAATAAAGCACTACCGCACTTAGGAGTGTGGGGGTTAAATAAAAAAAACAAGTAAAAAAAAAAGAGTGTAAGGGCAGTAAAAAAAAATAACCAGAGCTGTAGGGGACGGGCTGTCCTAGAGGTGGCCGAATCACTGTGTCTCACACCTGCACACACACACCATGGGTGCTGGGGAAAAATAAAGCACTACTGCACTTAGGTGGTAGTGTAGGGGTTAAATAAAAAAAT
>NC_057718.1:28845048-28846053 GCF_004010195.1 Chiloscyllium plagiosum | reverse complement strand
ATAGAAATTTGCAAGGTCTAACTTGTAAGAAAGAATTATGATATAGCATTCTGCCTAAAATGTTAATTGTCTTTTTCTGAATAAACAACAATATATTTGCAGTCCTTTTTGTTTGTTTCAATTTTATGAAGATACACTTGTTCTTTAAACTTTTAATATACAGGTTAGAGTTACTGCAAGATTTCTTGTATTGGGAACTTCAATTTAGCTCATGTTATTTCCTTGTAGGAAACACCAATCCCTGGAAAATATCCAATAAAAGATTTTAATCAGGAGGGGCTTCTAAATCCAGTGAAAAGGACATATAATTTTAAAACGAAAGGCAGGTACATCACTACCATATCAGATTCACAATCAAGTGAACAGCTAGCAAAACCTGCTCAGAATACAGCGGCCTTAACTGAGGTGGGAAAGAAATCACCATCCGCACAAGCCCTCAAAAAGGCTACCAAAAAGAAAATTGTACACAGTGTGCCACAAAAGGTGATGTCATTTACTTTAATGAAATGTGCACTTATAAATTTGTTAATCAGCTGAATGGTCTCTTAAAATGTCAAAAAGAAAGATGGTGTAATTGCTTTAAAATTAGACAATAGACAATAGGTGCAGGAGTAGGCCATTCTACCCTTCGAGCCTGCACCACCATTCAATATGATCATGGCTGAGCATCCTTAATCAGTATCCTGTTCCTGCCTTATTCCCATAACCCTTGATTCCACTATCCTTGAGAGCTCTATCCAACTCTTTCTTAAATGAATCCAAAGACTGGGCCTCCACTGCCCTCTGGGGCAGAGCATTCCACACAGCCACCACTCTCTGGGTGAAGAAGTTTCTCCTCATCTCTGTCCTAAATGGTCTACCCTGTATTTTTAAACTGTGTCCTCTGGTTCGGCACTCACCCATCAGCGTAAACATGTTTCCTGCCTCCAGAGTGTCCAATCCTTTAATAATCTTATATGTCTCAATCAGATCCCCTCTCAGTCTTCTAAACTCAAGGGTATACAA
>NC_057718.1:28799197-28842221 GCF_004010195.1 Chiloscyllium plagiosum | reverse complement strand
CCCCCCCCCCCCGGTACTTAGTTTAAACATGGCTGTGTTGCAGTAGCAAACCTGCCTGCCAGAATGCTGGTCCCTAACCTATTAAAGTGCAAACCGTCTCTCTTGTATAATTTATGCTTACCACAAAACATACCCCAGTGATCCAAGAATTTAAGTCCTTGCTTCCTGCACCAGTTCCCCAGCCACATGTTCAAGTCCATCATCTCCCTGTTTCTAGCCTCACCAGCCCGAGGAACTGAAAGCAAACCGGAGATAACCACCCTGGACGTCCTGCTTTTCAGCCTTCTTCCTAGTTCTCCGAAGTCCCGCTGTAGTATGTTCCTCCTCTTCTTCCCGACATCATTTGTGCCAACATGTACCACCACCTCTGGCTCTTCACCCTCATCCTTGAGGATTTCCTGCACTCTGTCTGCGATGTCTTTAACCCTGGCACCAGGAAAGCAACACACCATCCTTAAGTCCCGCCTGCTGCCACAAAAACCCCGGTCAGTTCCTCTCACTATGGAGTCCCCTATTACCACGGCTCTGTGCGATGTCCGACTCTTCCGCTCTGCCTCCACGCCAACTTTCGATTGACAGGCCTGGCCGCCTCGCGGACTGGCAGTGTCATCTGTCTCTACTGTTTCCAAAAGTTTCAACTTGTTCCTGACAGGTACTTCCCCCGGGGTCTCTTGCACCCGTCTCCTCTCTGCTTTCCTCATTGTCTGCTCTCCCTTAAAGGAAGCAAGCAAGAGGTTCCCATAGTTTTGAAGTCCTAATTAACATGAATTCAGTACAATAGATGGCAAAGAGGAGGGATATTGTGACTGTTATTCATTGTACTCTGCCCTGGGTTTAGTCATAAGTCAGGTCTCACATGTGACATTTCTAAGTCAGAGTGGAAGGGTGACTGAGGAAGGATTTCTGTTAGCAACCAACCTATACTCTGGTTTACAACAATATCCATCAAGTAAATACAGGCACTCAGTAAGTGTGTGCTATAAATTTATTTATAATGCCTGGTGATCAGCTTAACTGTATATGAAGAGAGCAGTTTTTCCACTGCATTATTTTTTGAAACTCTCTGAATGAACATTGACAACTACAATCCATAAGTAAAATACTGAAGATATTAGACATCTGAAATAAAACCTGAAAATGCTATAAGTACTCAACAGGCCTGACAGCATCTGTGAGGAGAGAAACAGAGTAAATGTATCAGGTCATTTTCTGATGAAAATCACAACTGGAAATGCTAAATTTGTTTCTTTCCCCACAGCTGCAACCTGACCTGCTGAGTATTTACAATACATTCTGTCATAATTAATATTGAAAACTATTGTCTGCCTGTTGGAGCATTTTGGCAGAAGCAGGTGCTGGTATCTATCTGAAAATAACCTTGACTTTAAGGGAAAGACAAAAATAACATAACATGGTAGAGAGGCACCTCAGGATTTTCCAATGCTAAATTGGAGGCCTTGCTGAGTTGGTGGAGAGGAACTGAGATGTCATCTATCCACAGAGAGGTAGGAGGCCCTCCCGGCAGACATTGTGAAGGCAGTGGGATCAGATAATTATGGTAGTTAATGCTAGAAGTCAAACTCGAAGCCATGGATGCAATTCTGCATTAAGTTAAATGATCATTGGATCAATGTTAAAGAGGATTTTAATAAGATGCATAAATGGGGATAGAGGAGTTGCTGTCAGAATAGTGAGACTAAGGTGTGACTTTAAGATAAAGGCTAAATCACTGCTGTAATGGAATGAGGGGTCATTTGTAGAAAACTTAACCAAACAGAGATGTTTCTTAAGAGTTTTGGTATCAACAACTCCTCCATCAATGTCATGATATTAAAATGATCATGTTCAATATTGTCATGGATGGCTATGGCTTTATTCACAATTGAGTGCATATTCTGGATGTGATGTGGTGATTACAAATTCTTCATTAGATTCTTGTGATTTATGGATTTATGGCTAATACACTTCAGCAGCAGCTAGAAATTTCTAAAGCCTTTGGTTGGTCACTTGTTGACTCTTTCAAAACAAGTTTTTGTATTTATATGGTACTTCTCCCACAGTAAAATATTCCAAGGACTTCACAAGAAAATTCTTAAACCAACTTCACTATTGAGCTTTATGAGGTGATATTAGGGTAGGTGATGCATGCTTAAAGAAGAAACAAGGTTGGTGAGGTTTATAGCGAGAATCCCAGAGGGGAACAACAACTTGCATTCCTATAAAGTCTTTAATGTAATGAAATGTTCCAAGGCAATTTATGGGACCAATTTTATATTGAGCTACAGAGTATCAGATGAACAATAGCTTTGTCAAAGATGTAGGTTTTAAGGAGCTTCTGGAAAGAGGAAAGAAGATAAGAAATAGTAACTATATTAGACTACTAATTACAATCATTGCTGATCTTTTACCTCAATCCCAAATTTCTGCCCATCTTCATCCACTTTTATACCTTGCGTTGAATTTATTGAATGCTGAAATATCCACAGCTCTCTGGTTTGGAGCATTCCAAAGATGCACTGCACTGTATGAAGAAATATTGTCTCACCTCAATCCCAAAGAACTAACCTTCTGTTCTGAGACTTTGACTCCTAGTCATATACGCTCGTCAGGATAGATATCCTCTCAGCTCCTTGAAATTTTTGTTCACTTCAATGAGATCACCTCTTATTATTCTAAATTCAAAGGAGTATAGGCTTAGTTTACTCATGCTTAGCTCATATGACAATACTTTAGTCACAATCTAAAGATTTTTTGTTGTGCCTTTCCAAGATTGCCTTAAAACTTGAGAAGTAACCATTTATAGTACTCCAAGTATGGTTTCACCAAAATGTTATATTGTTCCAAAAAGACTTCTTTCTTTGCTCATGAACTCCTAGCCCATTGTAATGACGTTGAACATACCATTTGCTTTCCTAATTGTGTGCATACTTGAGTGCCAATTTTATGGATTTCAAGGACACAAATTCCTCAGAATACTAATATATCCTAGTCTCTTATCATTTACAAACCTTTCTACTTTGCTGTTTCGCCTTCCAAAATGGAAAACTTCACATTTATCATGTTATATTCTATTTGCCATGATCTTGACTTACCTGTCTGTATTCCTTTGTCATTTCTTTGCATCCTCCTTGCAACTTATTTTTCCTAACATTGATACCTAACTTTGTGTCACCATTATATTCAGTATATCATTTAAGTCATTTATAGAGCTTGTAAATAGCTGAGACACAAATACTGATACTTTGGTGCGCTGCTATTTATAGCCTGTCCACCTGAAATTGATATTGTTATTTCTATTACAAAGAAACAGAGAATGCAGGCGAAACTCAACAGGTCTAGTAGTATCTGTGGAGAGAGAGAGAAAGTTCATATTTTAAGTCCTGTATGAGTCTTCTTCAGAACTGCAGGATGTTGGGAATTGTTTTTAAATAATTTTGACATTGTACAGTCAGTTTTTGGAGTTATGCAATTCAATATTGACTCCTACAGACTGTAAAGTGCCTGAGCAGCAGTTCTTTGAGATTGTGTTATGCTTTGATGGAACATTGCAGTAGGTCAAGATAGAAATGTTATTGTGAGAGGAAGGTGGTTTATTGAAATGGCAAGCAATTAGAAGGTCGGTGTCATTCCTACGACAGGTGTTGCTCAAATGGTCACTCAGTCTGCATGTAAAGGAGACCACTTTGTGAGGAAGACGTACAGCAGACTCAATTGAAGCAAATAAAAAACGGCTTCACCTGGAAGGTATATTGGTGCCGTGGACAGTGAATGGGCAAGTGTTACAGCCTCTGTGATTGCGTGGGAAGGTCTCACATGGGGGCGGCGAATTGTCAGCAGTGATGGAGGTGTGGATCAGAATGTCATGGATAGAACTGTCCCTTTGTGGAATGCTGACAGTGGTAGGGAGGGAAAGGTTTCTTTGGTGGTGGCATTCTGCTGGAGGTAGCAGAATTACCAAAGCATGATTGACATGGTGGCTCACTGGTTAGCACTGCTGCCTCACAGTACCAGGCATCCGGGTTTGATTCTTCAGGAGGATGTCTGCGTGGAGTTTGCACATTCTCCCCTTGTCCGAAGATGTGCAGGTTAGGTGGATTGGCTGTGATAAATTGCCCATAGCATCCAGGGATGCGCAGGCTAGGTGGGAAATGCAGGGTTACAGGAAGAGGGAAGGTAGGTCTGGGTGGGATGCTCTTTGAAGGGTCAGTGTGGACTTGATGAACTGAATGGATTCTATGATTCTATGATACTTTGAATGCAGAGATTAGTGAGATGGAAAGTAAGGACAGGGGGAACACTATCATATAGGAAAGAGGACTGGGCAGAGGTACGGGAAATGAGTCAGATACAGTTGAAGGCCCTGTCAGCCACAATGGGAAGGGGAGCTGTTCCTTGGCTGAGGAAAAAGGAGGGATGTTGGAGGTAGCCCATTAACATCATCAGAACAGAAGTGATAGAGACAGAGAAAGTGGCAGAATGGAATGGACTCCTTGCAGGAGGGAGGATGTGAGGCGATGTAGTTGAAAATGGAATGAGGTGAGAACAAACTCAGACAGGCGAAGGAGCCTGGTGATGGGTGGGGATTATTTTGGTATGAGTTAGGCCTTTATTTTGCCCAAATCCTTGCTCATGCTGCATTCTTCCCTAGTTCATCAGTGCAAGATCTTTTCAGACACATAGACGTTAGACCTCAGCCATTTTAAATACTGTACTAAAATTAATTTCAGCTCAACTTGGCTATATACAGCTTTTATTGGTTGCACCTTGCAACCCAATACTGGGGTGGGGAAATTAGCCTTTTTCATTAAATTAATCTAATTTATAGTGAAGTGAATAATTAAATTCCAAGTTATTACTCACCAATATGAGTCAACTACGTTTTGTCCAAATTAGTTTGAAACACACAAGCATTACAACAAAGTGAATGGCTTGACCAGGTTCAT
This sequence comes from Chiloscyllium plagiosum, assembly GCF_004010195.1. NCBI lineage: Eukaryota > Metazoa > Chordata > Chondrichthyes > Orectolobiformes > Hemiscylliidae > Chiloscyllium > Chiloscyllium plagiosum. The sequence goes on along the minus strand of NC_057718.1, from coordinate 28,837,278 downwards.
TCCTCATAGCACTGTAGTTTGGGCAAATTATGCATATTGCTTAGAGAGAGGGAGCAAGATGCTGACCCATTTCCGAAGTCACCTGAGTTCCTCTTTACAGTCTGAATACATTGCCAGATGCCCCGCAGTGGACTTGTAGGCCATGTGTTAAGTTGCATTGTCCATCTGTCAAATTTAGTCACCCCTGGGTGGAGAGCAGCAGTGGACTGCTGTGCCGGGAAACCCTTTACTGGCATCGTGACTAGGACAAAATACCATCTTGATTTTGGCTGATATCTTGGAATGTAATTTTAACAAACTTAAACATGCATGTTTGGAACAGAAGCTAGCAGTTCTAGCTCCACATTGCTGACATAAGGTGGAATTGGTTTATATTTTTAATTAAAGCAAAAACTATTTTGTTCAGTTACCTAAAATGAAAACCTTGCAGCAATGTAAGGTACAGGTACTTGTTCTGTTTAATCTTAAAAATCTGCCTAACTGAGGATCTAATTTAGTTCCTGTGAATGTTTTTGAACCAGACTCTGACATTACCCCAAATATACTCTTTCTGCAACTCAAAGTACATTTATGGAAAATTGTCAAAGAGAAACAGAAAATGCTGTGAATGGATTGAACTCTATTGTTATATTTCAAACTGGCAAATTAGGTATGGAAGAATTAATAACACAAATAAATTCTGGAGGCAAAAGATATGAACCAATTTATTCCTTCCGGCTTGGTAGAGTGCTTGCTTGCTTCATTCAGATCAGTTGTGTTTGCAAATAGCATTAAGTAGGCTATACCATGACTTTGATCAGGGAAAACAGAATGATTTCTGTCATTAGTGGCACTGGCAGCATGAGCAAAAGTTTGAGAAGGAAAAAGGGGAAGCTGTCTCTCCCAGGCAATAGCTGAAACCAACTCAATAACATGGGTGACTAACTTATGATCAACTCCAATGATCACTGGTGCAGAGTGACTTATATAAGTAAGTTCAATAAACTTGTTCTAAATCTGTTGTTACAGCTTTGGTAAACTACAAAATGTCTGTTCTTGGTCAGAAGTACAGATCCAAGACATAAGTGAATGACTTGATTGGTTTGCCTTTTTATGTTGATAACTGTTGGCTGCTGCTCATTTTTAATTTGTAGGTTTTTTTTAAACTTGTCTGCTAAGTTGCTGTTATTCCTGTTTCCTCTTGCTGATTGGTACTCTCTTTGCCAATTTATCCGTAACTCATTATTATTTAATGAAGATGAGTTTCAAACCACATTAAATGCAAATTAGATGGTCAAAATGTAACAGACAAAATTAATTCTAGACCTACTAGTTGCAGAAGGTGTAAAAGTGCAAAATAAGAAGACTGGATATAATTTGGTATATGTTGAAGTTCTATCTTCAATAAATAAATCTGCAGGTGGAGTTGAAAAATGCCCCTGACATATATGAATGTATCATCATGACATCTAAATAAGTGAACTGCATTTTCACTTGCATTGCAACATTTCTGAACTCCAGATGTGCCTATCCTTTTCTGGTAACCTGTGTTACTGAATATATAGGATCAATTCAGGCTAGGACATCTGCACATCTTTGGACTGTAGGAGGGAAGCAGAGCACCAGAGGAAACCCATGCAGACATGAGGAGAATGTACAAACTCCAGACAGCCACCTGAGGCTGGGATCGAACCTGGGTTCCTGGTGCTCTGACGTAGCAGCACTAACCACTGAGCTACTGTGCCATCCCAAGTAAGTACCAGCCAAGGGTTAACCAGCCATGTCACATACTATCGATGGACTTCTCCTGAAAAAGATCTTGAAGACAGGACTTACAAGGCTAAACTAAGGGTAGTTGCTAGGGTTTTCAGAAAAGTGGCTAGATGATACTGATGTTAGAGTATATTTTTGTGTATTTGGAAAAGGAATCTTGAAGATATTTATTGCTCTTTTGGCTACATCTTCATGAGAATATGGGTCGATCAACACATTAGCAACTTTTCTGAAGGGGAATTTTCAGAGGAGAGCAAGTTTTGAAACTGTGCCTTGTCTAGATTATTCATATATATCTGGAATAATAATAGTCATAACACATTCTATCATACCACTGTCAACCTTCTCCAGTAAAACAGGCCACTATCATTGTTTCCTGTCATTCAGTCATTTTCATAGCCATGTTGCCAATGATCCTTTTATTCCATGAGTTCTAATTTTGCTCACAAGTCTGTTGTAGTGCTTTTGGAAATGTTTTTATTCATTCAAGGGATGTGGGCTTATTGCCCATCCCTATTTCCTCTTGAAATGGCACACTACATCAATAACATTACTTTGATCAATGCTTGTCTATTACCTCATTGAAAACCTCAATCTAAATTTCGAGTGGGGGATTTGCTTTTGGGCAATTTTTTTCCAGATCAGTAAAAGCTGAGTGGCTGATATTCATATTGTGATTTTGGTTCATTAGTTGTGATTCAATTTTATTAAATATGATTTGCCTGTACAGTCAATTCTGCTATAACATGTCTTTCGTTAACGCGAATTAGCTGTAACATGTTTGGGTGAATGGGGAATGCTGTTCCTAAAGTGCAAACTTTTAAAGAGTGTGTTGGCTATAACGCAATTAGATAGCCAACATAAGTGTTATTTGTATAGCATGACTTTTGTACAGCGTGGGGTTATACAAGATCGCAACCATCGTGTTCTGGAAGAACTGACTGTATGTACATTTCCTAAAAAGAAGCTGACAAACCAATAAGCTTATTCAAAATACTTTATGAAAATGCTTTGCTTGCCCGATCATATGTGTACATAAGTCATTGAAAGTTGCAGTACAGGGTAAAGCAACAGTTATTAAATAATACAGCATTCTGGGCTTTTTCAATTGGGGCAAAAACAAGCAAATTATATTAAAGTAATTAAGAATGCTTTTCTGGCCTCAATTAAAATATAGCATCCAGTTCTGGGACCATTATTTTGGAAAGATGTGGAGATCGTGCAAAAATGTTTCACATGAATGGTTCCAGAAATGAAGACCTTCATTTTTAATAACAAATTGAAGAAGCTGGGACTGTTTTCCCCGAGAAGAGAGGTATAAAATTAGATTTGATAAAAACATACAAAATAATGAGGGATCTATACACAGCAAGTAGAAAGAGAAACTGTTTCCATTGATTGAAAGATTGAGAATTGGAGGGACAGAGTTAAGATATTTGGAAATGAAACAAAGGCAGCAATTTCACACAGTGAGCCGTTAGGATCCGGAATGTACTGCATGAAATATGGAGGTATGGTCAATTGAGGCTTGGGAATTGAAAGAATTATGTGGAAAGGAAGAATTTGTAGACCTCTGGTGAAAAATTAAGGGATTGGCATTAGGTTGAATTGCTCCTTAGGACAGCCAGCATTAGCGTGATAGGCCAAAAAACCTACTTCTGCAAAGATCAAATGATTTAATAATGAGATGACAAAAAAATGTATATATTAAAAACTGCCAGGATTTAATATGAAGAGTAACATAGAAAATATGATGATTTAATGTATTATGAATGAATCTTGTGTGGTCTCTTTCAATAAAGTTCAGAAGTTGCACAATTTCATGAAAATGGGAACATTGCACCATGTAGACTAGAATTTAAGTGTTATTTCCTTTAGGCCCAGAAGTGTAATTGTTCTGCATTCTGAATGTTATGTTCACTTACAAGTCAGGTTGAAGAACCCAATGTCGTTTGATTAGCATTAATTGATTTTAAGTGGTGGCATTAGGCCTTGTACATTCTTGCTAAGAGGAAGCTGAGCAGCATGTCAAGATTGCTTTGCATCTGTAAGAGAGCAGGCTGTAAATTAATCCAGCTGGAAGTAGCTCTGTTTTAAAAGTTTAAACTTTCCTACATTAGCACCTGGCTTGAACCAATATGATTTTTAAAAATTTATTTTCATCAGCTGAAGCCCAGGAGAAACAAAAGGCAGAGTTGTATTAAGAGTCAGTCATGTGGAAAGAATAAAATTTAGCTCGTAAATTTGCTTGGGTTAAAATAAATTTGCCTACAATTAAGAATGAAACAAAAACATTATAGACTGTGTTGTTCAAAATTTCACAGGCAGAATGTGATGCAAATGCTGTGCATATGAAAGATAAGCAATAGCTAACATATAGACAAGAGATGTTAATAAGAAATGCTATGATACGAAATGTGTCACAAATTTATAAAGATTTATTTTATCAATGACTTTTTCTAGGACGCAGCATCTTACAGTACAAGAACACCTGCGTTTGAAAAGTCACCATTGAAGTAAGCGTGAGGGCGATAGCCCAGGTAGCACATTTACACAAAACAGTAAGAAGTGACCTGATTTTAATTGGTTCATAATTCATTTTAATCTAGCATATTCTGAGTTCCATTACACTTTTACCTTAGAATTTGGTTATATTTGATTCAGCTCACTACACCCTTCCTTGATCACACAAGTAGCAATCCTGTCTAAAGCTACCTTTTCATCTTTAACAAATTCTGATGGGACTTTTTTTCCAAGACCACCACAGTTATTCTTCCAGGACCACCATTTTTAGAATTGCTATTCAAATATGATTGATGACAGAAGATGTGTATACCCATTAGTCATAATATATGTTTATTCATGGCCAGCTCTTTGTTTCATGATGGACCTCTCCTGGCACTGACTATGCTTCACATGTAGTGTGTCTTCCATGTAAGTTGATGATACTTGGTGCCAGTGTGAGACTGATTTAAGACTGTGCCATACAGCAATATGTAATCCACCTTGACTGAGGATTGCTGAGCAGCAAGACAAGCCATCTGATTATGTGACTGCACTAATTGGCATGCCAAGGATATCATGTTGTTTGGCTCTGAATGTGCAATTGCTAAGAGAGCAAACAAGCAGTCCTGAGATGCCATCAGGTCCAATCCATGAGCTGGGTGTCTGTTCCTATGCATTAAGTATCCTTGCAGCAACCTTTCAGTGCTATTTGCTGATGTACTCTGCAATGCAGCTCTGTGCATCTTCGGCATCCTGTGGGTGTATCAGAGAGGTGCCATGAAGTTTATGAGAGGTTTGGCAAATCTTGCATACAAATGTCTCTGCATATTCCACATATGTATGATCGTTTTGTAGTATGATATCAAGAATGAAGAGTCACTGCTATTCTCCCTGTCAATGTTTCCCTATTTAAATTACCTTACCTGAGTTTGAGTTTGTCTAATCATATAAATATTAAGATCTATTAAAATATGTCCAACTATTATATTACTTCTAATATTTCCGTGGTGCTTGTGCTTCACGCTTATTTCTGACTGTCAGCTGCTGCCTCTTCCCTGTAAACTAGGCAGTGAGGAATGGAAAATAGAGCCTGTGCCACCCCATTAATGGCACTGACTCACCTGGTATGATTTTTAATATTGACCTGTAAATAGATGGTGCAGATGGGAGACTACGTAAATATCTGAATCAGGGTTGTGTACAATTGTAAGACCCCTTTTGCAAGTTTCAGGCAAAAATGGGCCCTTATTATGGACCCTGACCCCCTGGTCTTACCAGGCATTGATGGGCCTAATCAGCAACCCTTTGACAGGACTGTTGCAAACTGCTTTTAAAAAATGGCCAGGTTTTGAGCAAGTGCTGCATGGCCCATTGGAATCCACCCTGGATGCTCAGAGCCCCCACATCACAACTCCATCCCCTCCAGCAGTCCTTAAATGCAAAGAGATTTCCCACCCTCAGAACCAATAAGCTGTAGTCGGGCACCTGCATTTCAACAGTGACATGTTAATAATGTCACAGCCTAAAAATGCCTCAGGTCTCACACTGTTAAAATTGAGCAAAACAGTTATTCCATTGACATTACACCATTTTGGTTGCTACTTGAAAATCACTCCCAGTGTTTCAACAACATCAGATTATCTTCTTTCTACAACTAGCTTTATTATAAAAACTATAGGTGACCAGTCCAATTTGACCTTTTGAGTTTTGATTTTGCATGTTGTTTCTGAATCGATCTGTGAGTAACAAAGGGTTAATGTCATCAACCATACTTTCCAGGCTATGATTTCACTTGCAACAATCATTGTGTATTTTTGAATTTATTCATTTGGAGCAATGTGGCCATTGTCGGCTGGGTCAGAATTTATTGCCCATCCCTAGTTGCCCTTGCAAAGGTGGTGGTGAGCTGCCTTCTTGAACTTCTGCAAGTCCCCGTGCTGTGGGTTGATCCACAATGCCATTAAGGAGGGAATTGCAATAATCACTGTAATCCCCTGAAAAGAGGGTGGTCAGTTAGCTCAATTGGCAGGATGGCTGGTTTGTGAGGTAGAGTGACACCATGAGCATGTGATCAATTCTTACACCGGCTGAGGTTATCATGAACTCCGTCTCAACCTCTCCCCTCAGCTGAGGTGTGGTAACCGTCAGGTTAAACCACCACCACTTGTCTCTCTCTAATGAGAGAGCAGCCTGGTAAGGTAAGATTATAGCTACTTTACTTTAATCCACTGAAAAATATACAAATTATAAACTTAGTTCACTAGCAAATTCTGATAATGTGATGTTACAATTTAATAGAGGTCACTGCATCCATCTCTATTATTCTCCTCCATTACTGCAATTGTTGTAACTGTAGGCTTTACTATTTTAATGAAAAGCTCAAAAATGTATTTGAATGTCAGTTTTTTCTTAGGTTATAGAGTCGTGGAGTCATACAGACCCTTTGGTCCAACTCATTTGTGCCAACCAGACATTCCAATCTGACCTAGTTCCTCACCTCCATTCAGGCCCCAAGTCGTACCTCTACCTGAGTTTACCTATCCCCACTTCACCACCTTGCCCCAACCCACCCCCCACCCTTTATCTGCAGGTCCACCCACGCCCACCCGCAGTCCTGAATAAGGCTTACACCCAAAACGTCGACTTCTGCACCTCCTGATGCTGCCTGGCTTGCTGTATTCTTCCAGTTTTCTACCTTGGATTCCAGCATTTGCAGCTTTTTTGTCTCTAGTCAAATTTGCCAGCATTTGGCCCATATCCCTCTAAACCCTTGTTATTCATATACATCCAGATGCCTTTTAAATGTTGTAATTGTATCTGCCTCTACTACTTCATCTGGCAGCTCGGTCCATACATGCACTACCTTCTGCATGAAAAGGTTATCCCTCAGTACTTTTTAAATCTTTCCCCTCTCACTTTAAACCTATGCCATCTAGTTTTGGAATCACCCAGCCTAGCAAAAAGACCTTGGCTATTCACTATATTGATGATTTTATGAACCATTATAAGGTCATCCCTCTACTCTAGTGAGAAAACCCCAGCCTATTCAGCCTCTCAGTTAGAATTATGCTAATGTTCCTAAATGATCTATCCTCCACTAATGTGTTTTGGACATCAGGATTCTCTATCTGAATGCTATCTGTGTGACATTGTCCAATTTATTCATTATTCCATACATTTCTTGCAGGCTTAAAGTTGATTTTCTTTCACAGTCTAGCCAGGGGAATTTTCGGTCTTCTGTAAAGAGGTTTCCAACCATTTATTTTGTTCCTGTAAGTACCAATGTAATCATTATCTACAACTTCTTCCAATGGTTAGTTTTAAGCAAGGCTCATTTTTAATTTCACTGTGACTACAAATCAATGTGTTGATTCCTTACTTAAAGAGTCTATTAGTCTGGTTGTAAAATGGAATTTGTGAATTAAAATGCTCTTCCTTAGATAGGAGCGGAGGCTGTGTCATTGAACATATTCCAGGCTGAGTTAGACAGTCAAAGCTTATGTGTGCAAGTGGAGTTAAGGCTACAGTCAAATCAGGCACAATCTTATTGAATGGAGTAACATGTTTGAGAGGCCAAATGCATGCTCCAATCCTATTTCTTATATTTTTACATAACACTGGTCTACCATCCTGGAAATGCACTTGCATAACAATGATTACAGAGCATTTATCACTCTTATAGCACAGAAGCTTACCAACTTTGAAATTGTTTGTCATCATGACAAGAGGAAAATTTTGACGCTGTAAGTACCATGACAAGAGGCAGTCAATGAAGAGGTAATCTCTGCATTTGCCTCCAAATAAGTAAGGTGGGTAGGTTCTTGAGCCAGGAGGCCAAATTAGACAGTCCGAAGCTCAGACCAGTTTACAACACAACTGGGAGAGATAGGCACTGCTGAGTGATGTAGCAGACTTTCTGAGAGAGCCTCAGAATGGACCTGCTGCAGCAGGCCATGATTAGGGAGAGAGAACTTGTTACATAAATAAAGTCAGATCACAGAACTCTTGAGGTACAGAGGGACTTGCATGTCCTGGTAGTAAATCACAAGTAGTTTTCAGATCTTATTGAAAAAATGTGATCTTAAGGGAACTTGATAGATGGCTGCTGAAAAGATGCTTTTTCCTGTGGGAGAAAGTATAGCTAGAGAACAGAGTTAAAAATTAACGAGTTTCTCATTTAGAATGAGGGTCCTGAATCTGTGGAACTCCCTTCACCAGAGATTGGTGGAGGGGGCGGGGATGATGGTTGTGGAATGTTTTTAAGGCAGAGGTAGATAAACTCTTAACAAGGAAGTCAAGGTGTACCGGCGCCAGCAGGAAATGGGGTTCATGGCCAAAATCAGACTATCAAATGCATGGGAGAATTTTTGGCACCTCTCAAGCTTCTAATTTGTATGCATGGTATCATCACAGTATTGCTTTTAGCTTCATAATTGGGGATATGGAGCAGGAGTTGATGGCATTCCAGCTTGCTTCCTGAAGAACATAAATCACAGTATTCCACTGAGTCCATCAAGCCTGCTCTGCCATTCAGTTTGATCTTGATTGATCTCAATCTCAATTCCATTTCCCACCAGCTTCCCGGATCCCTTGATTTGCCTGAGAGCAGAAATACCTGTTAGTTTTTCTTTTTTAAATGTGATCAACAGTATCTTAAATTACCTGTTGGCTGTAGTACAGTGAGTTGGTGATGAGAGCTGGGGGGCGGGGGGTAGATGGTGATGGAGGATAGGGGAATGTCCAGCATTTGGAAAGATTCTGGCAACATCAGTAACTTTCTCACATTTAGTCCCATAAATTAGATTTTTAACACACCAATATCACTACAAGTTGGGAAAATGTTGAGAACACATTTATATCATGGTTGTGATCACTCCTCTGATCATGAAAATGACAGGATTTTCCCATAGAGTTTGCATCCTTCCCTCAAACTGACACTAGATATTTGGGAGGCTCAGTGATTAACAGCACACGCCGTCCAACCCAGACTGTCCCAGAGAAAATATGGTAAATGAATGTAAGGGTTGAGCATATTCAGTTCATCAATATTTTTATTTTCATCATAAACTGTTGAGAATAGACTCCCAACTCCCAGAGCTAGAGACATGAAACATCTGGAAAAGCTTTGAAAATACAAACAAACAACTATTGGGGAGCAGCAATAGTTTCCTCCACAGAAACTAGTTTTACAAATAATTTAGAATGGAAGACAGGTGTGAAGAGATCAAGATTAATCAGTGAGATACAATACATATACAGATTGATTTTTAATAAGCCTTTATTGATAAGCCTATTGTTCAATCCTGTTGTACAACATTGTTTGGGCCTATCAGTGAAACAGAATGCCTGATGCAATCCTTGCTAGAAACTGAACAAATCCCTTACAATATATACACAAACATAAATCCTTTGAAAAAGTAGTTTGAATTATACCAAATACCAGGAAATTATGTCAAGCCATTAAATTGAATTTACAGTATAGGTGTCTGTCATAAATTAATAAGTTTCTGATGCCATCTTGATCCCTTAATTAGGTTATCATCTTGCTACTGGTCTAAGATTTGACCAACTGCATGAACTCTCTTTGGCATTATTAGTGACAGCTATAGAATCTTTCTAAATGCATTTAATTAGTTTGAGAATCAAATCCATTTTCAAGAATACACACTGAATAAACAAAATGTCCATGAGTGAAATTGGTCTAGGCCAGCAATACAAGACTGCGTTGTAGCAAACCAGCAGTTGAATTTCACTGTGCCTTGATCGTTTTGCCACTGAGGTTCACAGAACGATAGCTCAAACTCTTTTTGGAGACTTGTGCATTTCTCATCTCATTTCTTGGCAATATTTTGCCACTGAATGGAAAATAAAAGCTGACATAGTGAAAGGTAGGCTGCTGATTTGCTTCAAGAGCATTTCATGCAGTTAGTATGGACCAATTGCACCCTGCCTGATTTTATCCAAGCTGTAACTAATGATTCAAACAGGATTCCATACTTCCCCAGCATGGAGATTTTGGAAAGGAGCCAAGGGCTGTGATCCAGGAGACCAACAAAACTAAACAGACTGAATCATCATTCAGGATTTTTTACAGCACCTTCTTTACTTTGAACAATTTAATACCATGAGCATTGATGCTATATATTCTAGCATCCCTTAGATCTCCAATCTAACTATAAATCCAAGTGTAATAAATTGTCCACAGATGTTAATCTCATGGTAATTTTTTGGCTCCATAGAAAAATGCATGTCATCACAAAAACCCAAATCACAGTACAAAAAGTAACCACAGTAATAGCTACAAAAAAGAATCCTTATTAATCAGAAACAACAAAGTTCAATGATCAATCATAAATATCCTTCTAGGAACTTGTGCAGCGTTAGTACATCGAAGTCTGGAAATAAATATTCAGAAGGAAACTGTGTTATAAATGCAAACGGAGCAGTAAAGTCACCAGAGCCAGATTGCATACAGGCCAAAATATGGAAGGTGGTTAGGGAAGAGATAGCTGAAGCGTGAATCATCATTTTCCTAAGATACTTGTAAGAGGAAAATATACTCAAGTCTGCAGGCTATTATTGCTCAAGAAAGGGAAAGGGATATGCCAACAAACTATAAAACAATAGGGTTATTTTGGTGAATGAACACTTAATGAACATTCTGCTAATAACACACACGGCTGAAAGTCTGGCTCTAGCACACAATTTTGTTTTTAATTACTATGATTTTGGTTCTAATGGTCATAATTTGAATTTGTGAAGGCACTAAATCAAACACCTACAAGTTTACGCATCAACTGTTGATTAGACATAATTTTTGTGGAATAACATATGTGGACACCACACACCCACCTCCACCGAAAGTGGGGAGTATGCTCGCTGATATACAGCAGCCGCTTTCATGATGGCAGTGACACAGTGAGAAAGCACACAGGCTCTCATATACAGATACAGCAGAAGAACCATGTTCTGTATCAGTATTTTCTAATCAATGTGTACAGAGGTGTTTGTACACATCTTTGGAGCAAGAAGGACTTCAAGGTAATTGAATTTAGTTTTCAAATCTGTGCTTCTGAATAATTTTCTAGCCAGACTTTCCCAGTGCTGGTTTCAACTTCCTTACCAATAGGGTAGTGACTTGTTTTGGGCCGAGGCTAAATCAGTTTTTCCGATTAAGATCTCAGCTAAGCCACCTTGTTTCAACTGGAACCAACTGAAGAAAAAGAAGCTAAATAAACTAAAGTATCATAGAGTGAAACACTAAAATTGAAGAGCTTGTGAACGTTTTGATGATTCATTGGAAAGAACAATAGTAACTGTGTTTACTTTTAAACTGAGTTCCAGTTTTCTAGAAGTACACTTCACCATAAACAGTTCAGCTCTTCTGTATAGATATTTTCCAAATCACCATGTTCAGTGATGTCATGACACACCTCTGGAGTAGATGGGACTAGGCCTCCTAGTCCAAAGGCAGAAACCCCACCACTGAACCACAAGAGGCTCGTAGGCATTCTATATATTTTTGTGCAGTAATAATGATAATATCAATAATGAAAACAACTTGAATGATATTTATCTAGTAATTATATCAATTAATAGGGATTAATCGTTTTCCCTGAGTTGGGGGAATTCAAATCTAAAGGGCATATTTTAAGGTGAGAGGAGGAAGATTTAAAAAGGAACATGGGCCAAAGGTTTTTCACAGGGAATGGCTTGTGTGTGGAATAAACTGCTAGAGAGAGTGGTGAATGTAGGTATAGTTACAGTGTTGAAAAGACATTTGGATAAGTTCACGAATAGGGAAGATTTTGAGGGATATGGACCAAGTGAAGGCGGTGGAATGTTTGGTCAGCGCAAACTGGTTAGTCCAAAGGGTCTGTTTCCATCTGTATGACTCTATAAGTCTATGAGAATAAGATTGTTGATCAAGTTCTTAACTGTGATTAATAGTACAAATCAATTTACAAAGCTGGAGTCAGTAAATCCAATTGAATAATTAGGACACACACAGGCATGATGAAGAAAGAAAGTTTAATTTTTATGGGGTCCTTTAAAACCAAGAATGTCTCAAAATTCTGCACAGCCAATTAAGAATTAAATATAACCAATAATGTAATTGATTGAAATACAGCAGTTAATTTAATTGTAATCAGGTACCACAAACAGCAAAGAGATAAATGACCAGATAGTTTGGTAAAGTTGTGTTGTTTGAGGGATACATAGTGGCCACTGCAAAAACTATTCACTGTTCTTCCACCAGTGCCTTGGGATCTTTTACATTGACCTGAGAGGACAGATTAGACCTCATCTCATTTAGAAGTTTCCATCTCTGATGTGGCACTCTCTCAATTCTAAACTAATGTATCAACCTGGATTAATGCTTAATTCCTAGCATATGCTTTAAACTTATAATCTTCTGATTCAGAGACTCGGCTGCCATTGTAACTCTCTGAATTTGTAGGTTTTAAATAGGTTGCACCAAACACTAGTTTTCTCGATTGTGATAACTCAGAAAGCCCGACTGGAAAGGAACATAATTTATTATTGAATACCAAAAAAGAGCCTATGACCTATGGTGTTCATAGGCTACACCCTGAATGGGACATACAGTTCTGCAGATCCATCCCTGGGTCTACTTAATAAAGGGCTCAGGTGATGAGTTCCAACTGAGCAAGCCATTGCTTGTTACCAAGGGAACTCATACTCAATGACCTCCACAAGAAGATTAATTAGTGATTCTCCACAGGCCTTGTAGGGGTTATCACATTCCTCCTCCTCCATGTCCAAGGGTTCTCCCTTTCTCCTGTGATGATAGGGCTCTCGACATCATTTTACCCATGGGCCCCATGACTGCTGCTTTCAAGGTCTGATCAAGGGGTGTATAATATGTAGGGAAACATCTCTTCTGTGAAGACTGTCAAAGAGTCGCTGCAGGGGGATCATCTTCGGTAGTGTGTCTGTCTAAATAGTCACCTCTGTGGAAGTTTCCTGCTAGAGCTGGTCTATGTGTTTTCATTTTACAATCTTCTCTTTGGTTTTGACCATGTACATTACTGGTCCCAGCTTTTTTACAGATAACTCCTGAGATCCCTGGAAAGCTTTTGTTGAAATTCCTTACGTGGACCGTATCTCCCCATTATAATATTTGAGATCTGGGAGAAACTTTGACTCTATAGTGTTTCTTGGAGTGGGAGCTCCTTTTAATGTCTTTCACCTCCCTGACAGGGAATAATGCATCCTTGTTAACTCTGTACCCAAGGTGCATAGCCTCATTTACCTGGAACACATTTTCCCCTTTTTAGCTGAATGCCAGAGTCAGAAAAATCCTGCAAAACCTCCTTCAAACACTTCAAATGATCTTTGCAGTAGTTCCTGAGATTAAAATTGCCACTCTGGGCTCCCCATGGAGGATGTACTACATTGCCCTTGGAAAGGTGGCGCAAACTGAAGATAAAAGGCAGACAGTGTATTATACAGTATTTGGTGAGTACATATAGTAACATACTTCCTGGATGACACCTCAAGGTCTATTTGGAGGCGGATGTGGCTAATATCCAATTTGGAAAATATGTGACCCTCAGCCAGATTTTCATGCAAGTCTTCATGAGTGGCCTAGGTAATCTGTCTAAACTCTGTTCACTGTCATCTCATAATCACCACTGAGACAGACCAAGTTGTCAAGTTTTACAACTGGGACTACTTGGCGCAGGCCATTCAGCAAATTGTACTGGGTTTATGATGTCATATTCCTCCCGATGTTCCAATTCATCCTCCACTTTGGCACGTATGACACAGGAAACCAGTCATGTTTTCAAGTATTTAGGTTGGGCCTCTGTGTCTACACAGACATTGACCCTTAAAATAAAATTTAAAATCTATTAACTTCCAGCAAATCACCCATGTTTTCAATTGAATCATTTTTAATAATTTAATGTAAAGCCTGTCTGGGTCTGTTTTTTGTTTACTTTTTACTTTTTGGTCTACCTTTGTTTTATATTCAGAAGTGCTATTACATACAAATGAACCATTTTTGTCCCATCACCAAATTACCATGACATTTTTTCCCTCCACATATTATGCATCACCAGCAAACCACCCATGTAGCCTACTGGATATTTCATGCAAAACTTGTTAAGGGCAATACACGCCATCAGAAGGTGAGGTGAAGGTAGGGACAGCAGGAAGAGACTTGATTGAAATGGAGCTGGATGGGAAGTGGGTCTGACTTTTTTTTATATATATATCTGGAAGTGCTACCATAAACAACTGAATGGTTTTTCTCCATCACTAAGTCACCATGTTTTTTTTTTGTTTTCAACTACTAATCATCAACAGTAAATCACCCATGTAGCCAATTATATATTTACATGCAAAACCAGCTAAGGACAATGCAAACCATCAAAAATAAGTGAGAGATGGGGAGGATGGGAAGGGGTGAAATCAAAATGGAGGTGGATGGGAACTGGGTCTGTTTTTCTAAATCCTGAAGCGTTCTTACACACTACTGAACAGGTTTTGTTCCTAACACCAAATTCCAGTGATTTATTTTTGGTTTTGTTTTAACTATTAAAACCCATGTAGCCAATTATATATTTACAAGCAAATCACATTTAGGGCAATGCACACCATCAGAAGTTAAGGAGAGCGGGAAGGGACTAGATCAAAATGGAGTTAGACGGGGCCATTTTTTTACATATAAAGTCACTATAGTCCTGGTGGGCCATAGAGCTGCTCTCTCACTAGAGAGAGATGACTGGGTAGCATGTGGCTCAGTGGTTAGTGCAGTTGCCTCACAGTGCCAGGAACCCAGGTACAATTCCACTCTTGGGTGACTGACTACGTGGAGTTTGCATGTTCTCCCCATGTCTACATGGGTTTCCTCCAGATGCTCTGGTTTATTCACACAGTCCAAGGATGTGCATGTTAGGTAGATTGACCATGAGAAATGCAGGGTTACAGATTTAGGATAGGGAAGTGGGTCTGGGTGGGATGATCTTCAGTGTGGACTCAATTGACAAAAGGCCTGCTTCCACACTGTGGGGGTTCTGTGATTGGTGGTGCCCCAACATAAGGGCCATCATGCCCCAGGCAAGAGGAATAGTCAGGAAAGTGTCTACCCCAGCTGACACAGGAACCAAACCTACAGTGTTGGACATTACTCTGCATTGCAAACCAGTCATGCAGCCAACTGAGTTAATAATAAACAGTCTTTGTAGTACAAACACTTTTGGAAAGCCATAAAGGTAACAGTAATGCTGAATTGTGAGAGAGAAATTACCTGCAGTAATTAACATATGTGGTTATTACCTGATGTTAATTAAATTCAAAGCAATAATAGTGGCTCAACAGCATCGTTTCAATATGGACCATGACAACACAGTTCAAAGTCATCTTTTAATTACCTTGAGTTTATGACACCAGCTAAGTCAAGAGGCTATGATGTGGAGTGCAAAACTTAAATTTTACATAATTGGACATTGAAAGAGGCAGGGAACTGAGGGAGGTGAGGGATTCTACAGTTTTTAAATCGTAAAACAAAATAAATTAATTGAGGAGATAGTGCAATGTGTTTTATTTCACTTTGAGGGGAGGAAAAGGGGGAGAAGTGCCCAGAATGGCTCCAGCTCTGGAACAAAGAAGAGAGTTCAGAGCAACAATGATTGGAATATTACACCTAAAATAGAGAATAATTGACAGAAAAAGTTGGAGTGTAGAAATATGAAAGGATTGTTTCAGAACAAAATCTTCTTTAGTTCTCAAGATTGTAAGAAAAAGGCTGGAACTAAAACAAAAGTAATAGATCATAAAAGTGAGAGATTTGATGCTAATTTAAGCCATTTTGTTGATTCTAAGTCTTGTCTTGAAAAGTGAAAGCCTGACATACAATTTTCTAGGATTGCTGGATAATCCTTATTCCAAGGGCATAGTGTGATAATAAACATTATCTCAATTGTCAGCCCTTTGTACCCAACTTGGAATTTAACTTTCCTCTGATAATTATTCCAAAAGCAGGGTGTGATTGGAATGAGCTGATAAATTCACACTGTATTTTTTTTTTAACCAATGTTTCAATGTTATCAGACATTACCCAAAGGAAAAAAATGGCTGTGTCAGAAGTATGTGTATGTCGAATTTGAGTGGTTCAGTGAAATGATACCATGGAATTGAAGTCATTTACACAAGTGATATATCTTTTATATGCACATACAAACTCTGTCTAATCTGATCAGAGAGTTCCACTTCTATAATTACCATATGCTTGATGACTTACTTGGCTTCAATACCTCAAATTTAAAATTCTCATTGTTGGCTTTAACTCCCTTCTTGGCTTCAATCCTGATGATTTCTGTAACATCATCAAGTCTGACCTACACCCCATTCTGTTCACTCATAGTTTAGTGAAGTGACTTCTGTCATTCAGTACATAAATGCTAGAATTCCCTTCTTGAATCTCTGTGCCTTTCCACCTCCTTCCTTCTTTGATTAAATGTTGGCCTGTGCTTTGATTTTTGTGTGGTTACTTTTCTGTGAAACACTCGGAAGGGTTACCAGTTACAAGCACCAATGGTTTAAGTTTTTGATGTTTTTCTATAATAATATTATGGTTATTAGACAAATTTTTTCTATAACCCCAGATTCTCTTCCTGCCTGGATACACTTTTGGCTGAACTCATGTCAATATCAGCATCCAAGCCAAATTGCTTCCTTGAACCTGAACATGCCTACACCAGTGTCACACTGGATCCCAAACAAAGACTTGGGAGCAGGAATCCCAGACTAATTTTAGCTCCCCATATTGATGACCTTGCAGGGAAGAAGAGAATGATGAACTCGTCCTCCAGTTGATGAATTGGCAGTGCTATCTCAGAGGGTTTTGCCACCTTCTGCCAATGCTAGGCTTGGTGAACACAGCAGCAAGTAAAAGGAAAACCTAGTGGCTTACTGGATTTTTGTTGCTTGTCAGTGGTTACTGCTGCAGGCAGTGAAGAGGATAGCCGCAGCTCTCGTACTACAGGTTTTGAGGAGAGAAGTGTTGGAAGATTTGATACAAGACTGTGGCTGGGCGTACATCTAGTAAAATGCTTCATGTTATTGAAGTGATAAAAAGGGTTTTGAAGGAAACCATGGGGTGTGGAGGCAGCAGCTTGAAATGCAGAATGGAAGTATTTGTACAAGGTGACTATTTGAATGGAAAAATGGTTTGGTCTTTTAGATTATATTACCTACAGTGTGGAAACAGGCCCTTCGGCCCAACAAGTCCACACTGACCCTCCAAAGAGAAACCCACCCAGACCCATTCCTCTAACACTACAGGCAATTTAGCATGGCCAATTCACCTAACCTGCACATCTTTGGACTGTGGAAGGAAACCGGAGCACCCGGAGGAAACCCACGCAGAAACGGGGAGAGTATGCAAACTCCACACAGATAGTTGCCTGAGGCAGGAAGTGAACCTGGGTCTCTGGTACTGTGAGGCAACAGTGCTAACCACTGTGCCACCAAGCTGCCCCAAACTTACTTTTGAGGTTAAGGGAGAGATTTCTTAAATAGATGAAGTATTACCCATTATGTTAGGAACTTTGAATTTAGGGTACTTGAGTCTAAATTCAAGAGCTGCCCATGCCTGTTGGAAATATGGTGAGTAAGATAATGACAGCAGCAACAATATAGCATCTTTAATGCAATGAAAGGTCATAAACTCATTACAGAAGCATTATGAATAATATACAAAATTATGAATAACGTTTAATAGAAAGTATAAATAAAGTGCAGAGTCGTCTGTAAGGTAATAGGGAAAAATAGCACATGGCATTGATTATGTGGAAGTTGATGCCTAATGCATCTTCTCACTCAATTTTATGCTCATCTGGAAAGTTGTTTAAAATGGAATCTGCCAATTGAGTGCATGGACATTTTGCTTTCCTTCCCACACCCTTTTCCTCAATCTCATCCTTCACTTATGCTTTTCTGCATCCAGATAGTTAAAACCACATCAGCTACAGCTTTATATTGAAGAGCAAGGAGAAGAGCAGTCCTCCAAGAAAGAGGAGCCATTTTTAGCCTTGCATTCACAGCCACCAGTACAGGGGCTGGCACAGTGTGAATGCTAGACACAAGTCTAAAATCAGAATGTACATGTGGAGTGTTATCATGCAACACAAGTGGGTTACAGCCAGGATGGTGAGATTGCTCAGTTCATGTATGGGCAGTTCAGAAGGTGAGATTGCAGCCCACAGTGTAGCACTGCATAGCAACACTAGGTCAGACAAGGGGACCTATTAGACAAACTTGATAGGCATGGACATTAGGTTGTTTCATTCTGGCTTTTTATATTGTCAGGTAAAGGTGGAGAGTGAATGATTTTACTGTTGACCTTTATTGAGTGATGTTGACCATGAGCTCTTTGAATTGGATGAAGTAGATAGTCTGGCTCCCAGATACATTGCTGCCACATTTCTGGGGTCAACAACAACCTTCCAGTCTCTTCTAGCAGCTGACTACTGTACTTCCTTCAGCCTTGTCTGAATGTAAGTAAGTCTCGAAGACTTGATAAAACATCCCAGAGCACAGTGTGTTGAATAGCTCCAAAACAGAGCCCATCTTATTTACCATGTTGTTGCAGAAATGTGCACATGGTTGTGCATGTATTTGTTGACCAATTTTGGTATCCCAACATGGTGTCATCATGATCACACATTTACTTTGGATGTATATGGAGGATGTGCTCATGCTTGTTGTCCCAGTTGAGTTATACCATGTGAACCATGTGCAAAACAGTCCACAATATTGCATATGCAATGTTGCTAACCTTCAGGTAAACCTTGAATGTCATTACACAATTGAATTTTACCATCTATATACGTAAGATGGACGAAATGGCTTTTTAACTTCTGATGTTATGTTGTTATATTTTGTGACACGTGATGACAACTCCTCAACCTTCTATATTTTATAAAGATGATAACATCACATAGCAAAAAAATCATTTCACTCTCTGCTGGGTTAAGTTAAACTCCATAATTTAATGATTGTAATGTCTATTAATGCAATTTTAAACTTGTACCTGCCCAATGTCCCACTAAGTTAGTCCTAGCTTAATGGATCAGACCATCTCATGTTGAGTTCTTTCTCCACACTGAGTTTGCTGCGTTCAGCCAAGCCTGCAGTTGAAGTGCTATAATTGGCTCAAGCTCCCCCAGGGCTAGGTTCCCTACTCGTGATCTGCATGTAGTGGTCCCTGGTGAAAAGTGGGGTCATGTGAAGAGAAGATGAGGCTCAATTGTTAACCATGGTTGAACAACCTGTTGACATTTGCTGTCTAGCCACACACAAAGAATCATTTCACTGTTGATCCTATGTTCTCTTTGTATCACCCAAAAAAAGAAATGTGAGGGATTGGAAATAAGTGGTAATCTCCGAATGCCATCATTCTCAGATACTAAACAAAACATCTTCAGCTGCAGATATGCAGCTGTACAGATTACTTGAAAAGATGTTTTTCCTAGTTTCCTCTCTGATTCTCTCCAGAGAGCTACTTACTCGTTATTCTTGCTGGGGTACAGTTCCACAGGTGGCAACTGTATTTCAGTGTCTTAACAAAGTGGCTATTTATCTTGAGAGACCATGGATAATGAATGCTGGCAAGTTGTTTAGCCTTTAGAGGTAGGCAGTGGAATCTTATTTAGCCCTCACCCATGTACATCCTTGGGTGTGTTACTGGGTAATAAGTGTGAAAGTGTCTCAGTACCTCATATGTTCAGAAGTCTGCTGTAGCACCATTCAGATTAACTGTCTCACCACCAAATGTCATAGAATTTTACAGCACACTGTACATGTTCTGCTCTTTGCCAGGGCTATCTAATTAATCCCACTCCCTGCTCCACTGTCTTCTGATTGTTTCCTTTCAATTACATCTCCAGTTCACTTTTGAAAGTTATTATTGAAGCTGCTTCCACCACTCTGTCAAGCAAATTACATCTGGAATTTTCTTGTTGTAAAGCTCAGTTTTACCCTGTGGAATTTTATTGTATTTACCACCCAGGGAGAGCCCCAGAAGGGAACATTCAGAGAAAATCAAATAAAAATAACTTAACCACTCCCAGTCAATCCTACAATCTACTGTCCCAAATATGTGAGGTAAACATGAGGTAAACTAATTGTGTCTTCTGCTGAAGCAGGGCCCAGGAGTCCTCAGTGTTTGCAGCTTCTTGTAATTAATTTGTTTTGTACACAGAGTGCTGCTTTATTAAAGGTCAGGGATAGCACAAATACAACCTCATCTCCACATGGATTGTTAGAAGGTAACTAAATAATGGTAGTGACATCACTAGTGTTGAAAGCCAAAAATACCCACCAATCTCTGAAAGGTCTCCTGGTTCACGCTCCTGGCTGGTAGAAAGGCATAGTGAAGAATGCAGGTCTTTTACTAAGTTGATCTAAAATGATCCAACAAATTTGCATACCTCGGTGTGGCAGGACACTAAGTGTACATCCCCAGAGTACCCTGGGACATATTAAAATGCAGGACATAGGTGCCAGGTATTGGAGAGTGGTCCTGTTCTCTTCTTTACTCTTCCCCACCCTAGCAACCAGGGGCTGCTACAAGGGACCAAGAATCCAAAATCAAGGTTAAAATTTAAAGGCAAAGTGTGTTTATATTAGAAATACAAGAGAAAATCTTTGAGCCTGCTCCGCCATTCAATATAATCATGGTTGATCTTCCAACTCTGTGCCCTGAGCCCAGTTTCTCCCTATATCTTTTGTTCCCTTGAGACCGAAGAACTTCATCCAACTCTTTTTTGAATACATCCAATGTTTTGGCCCCAATTGCTTTCCTCCACAGGCTCACCACTTTCTGTGTTCTAAATGGCCTACTCGTATCCTTCGAATAATTGTTTAGGAATGTCAAAATATAAATTGTCTGATCAAGTGTAAGCTGCCTTGATCTGGAAAGATTCATGAAGCCCACATAGACATTTACAGTCAAATTGATTTTGATTTTCATATTCTAGCTCCAGGCCTAGCCAGCACCTGTTATTGGAAATGCATCGACTAGTGGGTGAGCGTTCTCACACTGCCACAGAATGTACAGGTGTGTGGGAGACAGGCTTTTGTGATTTCAAGAATTTGAATGCCTGAACATTTCTGTGTATAAACAATCAATGACTCTAGTTTTGGCTGCCAACAGACTTCTATTGGATGGCTGCTTCATTTCATGGCTGCCCATGTAAGAATGTGAGTTGGCTTTATATTAATTGCTGGGCCTTATTTAAATAACATTGAAAAGTGTGGCACTGGAAAAGCACAACAGGTCAGGCAGCATCCAAGGAGCAGGAGAATATACATTTCGGGCATAAGCTCTTCATCAGGAATGTAGGGGAAGGGTGGTGAAGGGGTCTGAGAGATAAATAGGAGGGTGGGAGTGGGGCTGGGGCAAAGTTAGCTGGGAAGGCAATAGGTAGATGGAGGTGGGGGGGTGATGGTGAGGTTGGAGGGGAGGGTTGAGCCAATAAGTGGGAAGGAAGTAGGACAGTTCAAGATGCAGTGCTGAGTTGGAGGGTTGGATCTGGGATGAAGTGGGGAGATGAGGAAACTGATGAAATTGACGTTGATGCCATGTGGTTGGAG
This sequence comes from Chiloscyllium plagiosum, assembly GCF_004010195.1. Classification (NCBI taxonomy): domain Eukaryota; kingdom Metazoa; phylum Chordata; class Chondrichthyes; order Orectolobiformes; family Hemiscylliidae; genus Chiloscyllium; species Chiloscyllium plagiosum. The sequence continues at coordinate 28,815,393 of NC_057718.1, read as the reverse complement.
GGTCCCAAGGCAGAAGATGAGGTGTGCTTCCTCCAGGTGTCAGATGACTTGGATTTGGTGGTGGAGGGAGCCCAGGACTTGTATGTCCTTGGCACAGTGGGACGGGGAGTTGAAGTGGTCAGCCAATGGGTGGTGGGGTTATTTGGTGCGTGTGTCCCATAGATGTTTCCTGGAGCATTCCACAAGTTGAGGAGACCACATCGAGAGCAATGGACACAGTAGATGAGTAGTTTGGATGTGCAGGAAAATCTCTGCCAGATGTGGAAGGATCTTTTGGGGCCTTGGATGCTTTGAGACCCTCAAACCACATGGCATCAACTTTGACTTCACCAGTTTCCTCATCCCCCCTCTCCCCACCTCATCCAGATCTAACCCTCCAATTTAGAACAACCCTCTTGAACGGTCCTACCAATGTCCTTCCCACCTATTAGCTCTGCCCTTCTCTCCAACCTATCACCATCAGCCACCCACCTCCATCTGCCTATCGCCTTCTCAGCTACCTTCACCCCAGCACCACCCCCGCCCTCCTATTTACCTCTCACCCCCTCACATTCCTGATGAAGGGCTTATGCCTGAAACATCGATTCACCTGCTCCTCCAATGCTGCTTGATCTGCTGTTCTTTTCTAGCACCACACTTTTCAACTCTGACCTCCAGCATCTGCAGTCCTCACTTTCTCCTTATTTAAATAAAGCTGACCAATCTCCCACTTATTCCAGGTTGTATGGAGTTGAAACGTAATGGAAAATGCCCTAGCTGAAAGCTATCTAGTGACACTGGACAAGTGGCAGTATTGTCTGGGTTCCTGTATTCAGTTGGAGGGGATGAAGAATAATTCATGACCAGAGACACCAAGTTCCTCTTTGGAGCCAGAGGAGCGTCTTGTTTCCTTTTGGGACTTCCTTGCTTGTTTGGCCTGAATGGAAACTCACATCTGCTTCCCACTTGGGCTCCCTAGTAAAAATCGATGAGACATAAGTTAAAAAGGACCTAGTCTACTTTGGACAGATATCCTCCCACTTTGCTTAGGTGAGCAGGTGAAGGTCAGAAAACGGCAGTGCCCAGTGCTCTAGAGCAGGTGTGTATTTGTGCAATTCTAACCCTACCACTTGGCAGAACCCTGGTTTGTGGACAATTAAAGTTGCCCTGATTGTCAGAAGGTTTGGAATGAACAACAGTAGTCCTGTGATTGGATGGAGCCTGCTTAATATGTGATGGAGACGATCAGAGTGAGAAAATCCCTCTTCAGCACTGCCCACCGCAGCCCCTCAGGAATGCAGCTCAGGAGGAAGGGAGAAGACACCGCAGGCAGAGTTTAATACCTTCCGCCTTGAGGTGAGTTTGCAAGTGAGAGCGAGAAGCTCATTTAATCAGGAGGACGATTCCCAGATGGTTGACCTGCAACTTCCTGTCCCTGCCCCAAATACATCTAGAACAGAAAAGCTTATGGACAGACTTCCTGACCTGATGCCATTTGAGACCCTGAAATGGGTAACTAATGTTCACTTAGGGGGCTCATCCTGCCAGTCCTGATATTCAGCTAGTGGGTCAGTTGCCACTCAGGAGGCCCAGAAAGCAAATCCTGTCGTATTTGCGAGTCTTCATTGTCATGCAGCCCACCTGCCTTCACTCTTCATTGAGCCTTGTAATGTGTTTGTGTGTGTATGTGATTGTTCTCAATAGAATTGAATTCTGCCCTGCAAATGGGAATGTCTCTTCCTCAATTCATGTGCCAGGAAGCTGCAGAAAGGGTTCAGTGAAGTTACCAGATGAGTCAAGGTATTAGAACCCACGAAAGCCATCCAGTGCTTTGGTACCCATCTTATTGGTACCATCAGGACTATGGACATGCTTATCATCACTAGTGAGGAGCAGTGCCCAGTAGATGCACATTGTTGAAATAAGTATGGATGTTGAATCTCTTGCCAGCTCCCTGTCATGCCTGGACTAGTGTCAGAAAACACAATTGGCTGGAAGGTACATTGTTATGATCCCAGCTGATGGTGAGACAAGCCAAACCTGATCTCAGAGGGATACCTGGCTTAATAGAATAGTATTTTTCTTGTTGTTTTCCATAGACCATCAGTCACTAAACATTTTCACAAGAGACTCTCAATGTATTTTCAATAAAAGAACATGAAACTTAATTACACAAAAGGAAAATATCAACTATATACCTGTCAAGAACTATTCGAATGTTCTGATTACAACCATCAAAAGAATGATTTATCCTTTTTACCCCTGCAATAACCTTACAGACAGTCAAACCACAATGAAGAGTTATCCCCACCATGCTGAGGTTTCTTGCTCAATTGGCACAGCTATACTTGGTTTCTTTGCAGCAAATTTCCTTTGTGTTAACTCAGTGCTATTTTGTTCAATGTCTCTCCCCAGAACCCTTATACAAGCTCATAACTCAGTTCACTTGCTCCTTAACAAGAGCTCCCTCAACTCATTCTTCATCAGCTTTGTGGGATGTCTTCCTCTCTGACACTTCCACAGCCTTCTGCTCCTGGAGTTTTCACTGACTCCTTAGAAAGTTAGGAACTGTGCCCAAAGCTGACTGCTGTGAGACTGCTACTAACAGCACCTCTGCGGTTATGTTTCTTTTCTTGCGTGAACCTGCTCCTGGGCTTTTCTTTCTCTCTCTCGCTCTCTCTCTCTCTCTCTCTCTCTTTCTCTCTCACTCTCTCTCTCTTTCTCCAAGAATCGTAATTCCGAGTCACTAAACATTTTAGCAATTATCTCTAATCTGAGGAGTATTCATTAGTTTCTGAGTACTATTTCTAGTGTTGTAGTACTGATAGGATTATGGGACGTTTCAGTGGTTTAGGGGTTAAGATTGGAGTAAGATTCAATAACTATCATAAAAACCACAGAGATTAGGTGGGCATGAATAAATGGACAAAGGTACCGTGATCAAGTGTTAAATTGAGCAATCACTAAATCTGAAATGGCAGCTACTGGATTATTGAGATTCTTCTTTAAAAAAAGGGAATTTATCACTGGACAACAGCCCATCACATAATTGTTACAATTGTCAAATTGAATTCATTTATTTGCAAAGAGTTTAGCAAATGGATATTGACCAAATGGGGAGGAAGAGGATAAGGGTCAGGAGGGGATAAATATCTTTTGAGTTGGGGGAGGGGCTGTTGCCAAGGTAATGGAATGCTTTGTTAGGTGAGCACATTGGAAATCAAGCCTCACTATTCCCTGAATCATCAAAAAAGTGAAAGATTTTATAAAAGTGCACAAAATACCCCAAGTTATCTGTCATTCAGGCCAAGGTTGATAGAAAGCAGGTTCCTGCCCTTAATAACAATTATTATTTATTACAAGTAAATAAACGTTATCTACAGGTAAACAATTATGAATCATCAGTATATAATTTTACTAGATAAAACTGTAACTCCCTTGCATAGGACTGTGCACGCTCAGGCACACACACACACACACATAACCACCAAAAAAGGATGTAACGGGCAGGGGGAAAGGCTGGGAAGGCAGGTCAATGTTCCCTATCTACAGGTTTTGCTGAGATGACTTGTCAGGACTTGCTGCTCCTTAATATTCCTTCTTCAGGTGCTTTCACTTATTTGAGGGAGGCATAGAGCAATTAGTTCACACTTAGAAAACTTTTGACTTATTGGCCACAGCTTACACCAACTGATGAGTAGAAATAAACTGGCCTTTTTAGGTTTGAGGTATTTTAAAAATTTTGGACCAATATTCATATCCACAAGCTGTTCGGCTACCTGTGAGCCAATCATATAGTTGTTGTAAGGCAGAGGCCTGTGGCAATGACAACTGGCTATCATTTCCCAGACCAATCAGTTACTTGTTGCCAGTTGAATTTCCCTTTGTACACATCCCTCAGTTCCAGCTCACTTTTAGTCTTTTCCGCAATGCTTGAACAAACAGCACTGTGATTAGCAACGTAAGTGTCAGGTAACTTGCTTTTAAAAAATACAGTATTCCTTTTCACAGTCTCTTTTAAAACCAAAATTGTCCTTTTCCCATTTCAGTCCATGATCAAAATACAGGAAAATAAAAAGACCAGCACTTTACAGTAGAAAGATGCTGAAGAGGAATTCCCAAAAGTTGAAACCAAGTGGTTAACTGAACAGTGACTAAAGGAAGAGCACAGGGACCCTTGTGAGTTCAGTTAAATGGGCTTTTTGGGACTGCTGATAAATCTACTTGGATGACATGTATTTCTTGTTTGGTTAATCTAATTAATAATTATAGATTAAAATGGTTGACCGTAACATTTATGGGGTAGTGCATCTAACATCCGCCTTGATCTCTGCCACTGATCCTGTCAAATCTTTTGAGTCATGACAGCACGCAGCTCAGATGCCTGCAATGCTCCAAAGAGATTGGAAAGTCTACTGAAGTGTTTGGGCCTGAACCGATTGGGGTCAATTTGGGAGATGCACATGAAGTCCCTTTGTTAAAGGGAATCACCTTTAAAAATGGATTCCCAAGAGATCCCAATATCTGTCAGTGGGTTGTCCAGAACATCAAAGAAGATATAAGAACTCTAGTATTTAAGCCTTTTTGAAGCAATCCCCTAGTAAGTGTATAAGTACCCTTGAGAGGTTGTGACCTCACAAAGCCACCCTTAGTACGTTGGCACTTAGACTAGGAACCTCTTGTAAGTCTACTTTCTAGTCATGACAGAAGGCTATAGTCTTACAGTCTTTGCAATCAATGTTGTCTTATTATATTGTCTTTACTAGCAGTCAGCCTCCAAGCAGTGTGGAGCTTATTTTATTGCATTATTTCCAGTTGGAGCTTTTGAAGTGTTAATGTTGTACGTTAGGATTAATTTTGTAGCAATATTGCATAAAGAAATTTAATCCTGACACTTAAGCAGATTTATGAATGTAATATATATGTCTTCCGACATGTGAGAGCTGAGGCGCTTCATAGAGTGGGCGTCTTCTAGAATCACTGCAGATGTTCGAGGTTGTTGATGTGAACAAATCAAATGGCAGCTTAGAGAAAGAACCTCTTTAGTGAGCTGAAATCAAGTTTGTGGACACTGCTCAGACCTCAGAACAGAGGGTTTAAGCATGGAGCTAAAAGTGAAGAGGATAAGCAAAAGTTTCTGAAGTTGTGTTCAGGAGTGTTAGAGTAAGTTCATTAGGCTCACTAACTAGAATAATAAAGCACAATAAAGTTTTAGAAAAGGGCTGAACGGAAATGGAAAAGAGTGGGTGGAAGAAATAGAATGGACTGACAGAAAAACTTTAAGTACCATTGAAATCGGAAGACCCATAACACTGCTGTGTCGCTATACCTGGCAGAGTGGGAGTTAAACACACTCATTTCCCAAGTGTCTGACTCCAACAGAATTACTAACCTACTACATTAATGTGGATAGATGTGGATGCGTATAAGGTGAATGGACAGCAAAATGTAATGTAAATCAAGGAGCAAAATGTAGGTCCAGGAACAAAAAACCTACAAAGATTAAGTTGGTCCTTCTAAAGAGGGATGGCTTTACAGTAACCAAATGTCATATTTGATTTACTGTAACACTCCTGAACACAACTTCAGAAACTTTTGTTTATCCTGAGTTCCATACCACTCAGCCAGCTTGAAATACTCCAATGGGCCTCACTTTAGCCATATAAATATTTATACAGATGATGAGACAAATTAAATCCTAACAGACACCAGCATCCCAATGGCCCTACCTCTTTTTATCAGATCAGGCAGCTAGGATTTGGATACTATTACTATCCACCACAAACCCCAAATTGCATAACCTTCAGGTTGGAGTTTTGGCTATGGTAGCCTATTGGTTAAAATGCTACTGAACTAGCAGAAGTTGTTGCCTAGAAATTCAACCGAGCAGCTGGCATCAAACTGCCTGATGTGCACTCAATATGGCATGCAGAAAGAGCCTCCATATTTAATAATGGAACTGCACTGAGAATTGGAACATCAGGGCACATTAAAAGCAAAATAATTCCTTCCAAATTTGTTCTAAATGGTTTCAGATGGTCTGCAGAAGGGCAACAAATACTACCAGTTTTGCCAAATCCCAAGAGCGAATTAAAAACATTTGTAAATATTCTTGACACTTCTCCCCATAAATTGCCATAAGTAACTTTGACAGAAAATCAACCAAATCCTTCTGTGTGTGGTTTATCTTGGTTTTCTTTGACCTCCTGGCAAAGCTAGGGATGGAGTGCAATCAGGAAATTCCTGGTATCCATCTTCTATCTTTGCTTGCAGTCAGCCTTTGAGGATTGTGGAGGTTAGTTTACTGCATTATTTCCATTTGGAAGTTTTCTAGTGTTAATGTTGTAGTTTAGGGTTAATTTTGTAGCAATATTACACAAAGAAATTTAGTCCTGACACTTGAGTAGATTTATTAATGTAATATATATGTCTTCTGTCATGTGAGAGCTGAGAGATTCATTACACATTGACTTGCATTTGTACCAGTGTAGCCAGACAAGATTTAAAGGCCCTCAGGCAGGCTTTCAATCATAAAGTGGTTCCATGTCTGGCGTTCTTTATTTTAAGTTCTTATTTGAAAAGAAACTCCTGATGAGTTTTCAGTCTTTAAGCACAAATGAAAATCAGTGGAGATCCGGGAGGGTGGGCATAGGGAAATATAATTGTTACCTTTGGATGAGACTACATGGGCTACAATGAACTATCCACAAAGGGTCATGAGCATCTCTCTCCATTAAAGATGGTCCATTATATAGCTTAAGGGCCACAATTCATCATCACACATGAGGCAAGGTGAAGAAACTGACCTCCAATACAGCCGAAATGGAGTTTGAACTCATGCTGTTTACATTACTCTGCACCACACTCTAGCCAACTGAGATAACTGACCCTTATGATGATAAGGTCATGCTTATTTATTTATTATTTGCTTGTTTCTTCTCTCTCGGGGCCATTTTTTACAATTTTCCCCCAATTTTATTTGTTATCTTGCCCAGGTAAAAGAAAGAAGTTGTATGTATACAGCACTTTTTACGATTTCTGCGTGCCTCAAAATGCTTCACAACTAAATAAGTAATTTAATATTGTAATCACTGTTATAAAGGAAATTCAGTTCGCAATTTAGAAACTCTTACATCCAACAATTTAATAATGAGCAAATCAGCTATAGTGATGATGTTTAAGGTATGCATATTACCAGAGCACTAGGGGGCTTTCCTCTGGTTCTGAAAGTTATGTTAAACATGTATAGTGCATGGTTCAACCTCAACTGGGGTACTGTCTCCTGTTCTGGGCACTGTACTTCAGGAAAGATGTGATTACATCAGAGATAGTGCAGAAAACATTCATGAGAAAGTTTGTGAGGATGAGGAACTTCAGTAACTTCAATGAGGATGGATTACAGATTTGGGGACTGTTTTGTTTGGCGAAGGGAAGATTGAGAGGAGATTTGATGGACAAATTCAAATCATCAAGAGTCTGGTCAGAGTATTTAGAAAAATGATGTTCCCATTGGTAGAAAGGCATAGAGTTCAGGTAGTTGGCAAAAGACATCTAAAAAAAAGGTTTGATGATAGAATGTTGAATAGTTGCAGTCCAAAAACAAACAAAAACTGCAAAGTATATGGTTGAAACTATTGAATGTAATGATATACCAAAAAGCTGTAAAGTGAGATTTGAATCTGGTCCTCAAATCTCATTGGAACACTGCAGATGGCTGAGGACAGAAAGGTCAGTGATAAGGGCAAGTTAAATAATGAAAGTTTCAAGTGATGAGAAGCTCTAGGTCATGTTTGTGGATGGTTGCCCATTAAAGCAACCATACCTGACAGAAGGTGGCATGGCATCTTCATGTTACTTTAATAATTTCCTGGTCCTAACCTTCTGATCTTCAAATCCACATTATCCTCTTAACACACATAATAAAGGCATGATCCAAGAAAATGGAATGGAAGATAGTATCTGAAAATTGCACCAAAAACAGCTTTAAATATTTATATACATGTTTCTAGTCTAAATGTACTTTTATCCAAGATTATAGTATGTATTTGTAGTCAATTTTGCCTAATATATACTGGCGCACACTGCTTTTTTAAAAAATTCATTCACGGGATGAGGGTGTCACTGGCTCAGCAGCATTTATTGCCCTGCGGTCAGTTAAGAGTCAATCACATTGCTGTGGACCTGGAATCACATGTCAGCCAGACCAAATAAGGATGGCAGTTTCCTTCCTTCAAGAACATTAGTGAACCAGATGGATTTTTCCCTGACAATGGATTATGGTCATCATTAGATTCTTAATTCCAGGTATTCATTGAATTCAAATTCTACCATCTGCTGTGGTGGGACTTGAACCCAGGTCCCCAGAACATTATCTGGGTCCAGCGATAAGACCACTAGGCTGTTGCCTCCCCTATTATAACAAATAAAACAAAAAAGTTGTTCAAAAAGCTGTTGCATGTTTCAATAAATCAATCATTAAGTTAATTATATGAGACATCTCTATATTAATATCTCTCCACTCCTAAGACACAGCAAGCACTGAATTGTTGCAGTCCAGAAACAAACAAAAATGAGTTAAAACCAAAAGCTGCAAAGTATGTGATCTGAAATTATTGAAATATGAACAGATCATGTAGTCAAGATTCCACATCCCTCAATAGCTTCATTTACTTTGCTCTGTTAGTCTCTGGTGTGGTACGTGTGTTTGACCTGAAAGCAGGTCCTTGGCTCATTATCCACTGATGTTTTGTTCTGAGTGGCTTTCCGTGGCAATTTGTCAGTGATATTTCACCATTGCATTCCACTCTTGTGGCAGAGCAAGAAGGCAGGTCCCAAATCTACTTCAGCTGGAATGGGAATTGAACTACTGCAGGTAGCATTCTGAACTATATGCTAGCTACCTAAATTACCCAGTGCCCTCCCAATTGGCATTTCAAAAGCAACAGCAAACATTTTGTTTTCACAAGTGACTTCATCAGTTGCAATGTAGATCAGCCAAAAAAATACATGTCAAAATAAAGTTTTCAGAACAGTTGTATTATACTTTTTATGAATATCATGATTACTTATCATGTGCAAGAGTCTGGAGATCTGCAAGTATGTTGACTAAGCATCAGGACTTCACTGCTTCTTTATATGGTAATCTGTGTTTCTATTTTATTGTTTTCAAGTTTGTCTTTAGTGTTTCCTCAGCTCATTCTTTTAAATACACAATTCTAAGATTAAAAAGAAAGGCTTTGGATAATTAACAATGAACAATAATATTCCTTCACATGATAATTTTAAGGAATCCATGAATGTGTTACCTCCAATTCCATTTCTGGATTTATTACAACATTCCTGAGTAAAGTCCTGCTGGTAATATACTAGTCCAGATATCTAGTTAATATTGCATTATACAGCATAATACAACAACAAGACATGATAAGACCTAAATCATTGCAGAAGGACATGAGAACCTGGATACAAGGGAATAACTTGTGCTTTGGAATAAGCTCTGGATTTGGTGGTGAAGCCAAAAACTCTGACAGCTCTTGAGGCTATTAGATGGCAATAGGACCATAATGTATCTTAACATTGTTATTTTGGAGAGCAAACAAAGCACAAAATTCCAATGCCAGCTATTATTTTCTCTTTGAGTTGACAATTTATTGTCCTGCAGTGTGTGTTTTACTTTTGGGGGATTTTATTAAGTGGGTAGAGGGAGGTACAGTTGCAATATTTAAAGGACATTTGGACAACTATATGATAGGAAAGATTTAGAGGGATATGGGCCAAATGCAGGCAAATTGGACTAGTTTACTTTGGGAAACCTGGTCAGCATGGACTAGTTGGACCAAAGGGTTTGTTTCTGTGTTGTATGACTCTATGACTTAGGACTGTAGAGGAGGAGTGATCCCTTGACCGTGTGGAATTTCTAACAACTATAGATTGGAACCTAACTAAGGATTTACGTCTTCAGGAAAGATGAGGAGAATATTATTTCTCTGTCAGTATTTGTTGATGATTTGTCTGATGTAGATGCTGATTCTTTCTAACCTCCTACAGAAAGAAGGACCAGCACCAGGGCACTATAATGTGAAGCCTCAAACCTTGTCTCAGACTGTGACTTCCTCCTTCCAGTCAAAAGTACCTCGGTTCTTACCTAGTCCCAGTGTGAGTATGAAAATCTATAAGGCTCAAAATGTCTACAAATAAAACATTGCTCTTTGTAAATATCTGAAAATGTGAACATAAAATTTAGCAACGCAACTTCAAAAGCAGTTGTAATTTAATTAGTGGGATGCGTAGATGCTTGTCCAAATGCTATATATATCAGTGTGTATTCCCAAGAGTGGTGACAGCATTCACAAACTGTCAACACTTTAGGGCATATTTTGTAATATGAAGGGAAGTCAGGCAAGATTGTTGAGGAGCAATAAGTCTGCTTATGTGGAACTGGACTGACCTGAAATGATATTCTCTGATCATCCCAAGTATTGATGAGAACTGGATGTTTGCTGAAGGTTGGGAAATTACATGTTAGTTATTTTAAAGAGTTGTTGGGAACAATTAGAAGGATGTAGCCAGTTGATGGGCTATCAAGTCAAAATTGTACCAGATTTTCTAAAGTTTGTTGAGATTTTTGATGTATTTTTCAACCCTTCAACCCTTCCAAAGGCTGTCTGATATGCAGGTGACTGACAAAAAAGAATGACAAAATAAATGTGGAGGCAAGAAATAGACTCAGTGGACACGAGAATGATTGGACTAGAGCTTCCAAACATGTTAACATTAACCACTAAAATAGTTAACCAGTCAGTCTTCAGATGAAACTCATAACTTTCATAAAAATTATGAAATTTTACAGAAAACATCAGTCAGTAAGCTGCCAATTTGAAACTGACACATTTCAGAGTTCCAAGTTTCAGTGCTTGATTTAAACCAATATAGCAGATCTCAGCTGGAGATTTTTTATTGCAAAAATATACTTTATTCATAAAATAATTTATGTACACAAGGTACTAAAACAGTTCTATACAGTTCTATACAGAAAAGGCCAACACATTCCTCAGGGCATCCCTGCAATTGCAAACAGAGACATTTCCTACTCATGCAAGACACTATTTGCATATATTTTGAGACAATGAGAGGGTCTGATAACTAAATGGACCTTCATCATACTTTGGCAGAGAAACCTTAGATAGTGGTCTTTCCCCACCGTACCATGGCAGCAGTTGCCCCAAGTTTTAGTGTGTCCCTCAGCACGTGGTCCTAGACCTTGGAATGTGCTACTCTGCAACACCTAATTGAGGTCAACTGTTTACATTTGAAAACCGACAAGTTTCTGGCAGACCAAAGAGCGTCTTTCACCGAGTTGATGGTCCTCCAGACACAGTTGATGTTTGTCGAGGTGTACATCCCAAGGAACAGCCCATAGAGTCCTGCATCATGATGATGCTCGGGACAAAAACAACTGCATCTCTCTGCAGATCTTCTTTGCAAAGGCACATTCCAGCAGGAGATACCTGACAGTCCCGACTAATCTTCCCACCCCTACCGCCACTGCAGTTGCTTCGAGAGTGGCATGTGATACAGAGAGAGGCGGGATATACAGGAATAATCTCCCAGATATTGACTGCCCTTCTCACCATCAGCCAAGCTATGTTTTGATGTTTGTTGGAAAATTTTGGCAATGAGGCATTCTGCCAAATTAGTTTGGCAGTCTGCTCAGGGAAAAATTGGGCACGATTCACCCTCTGATCTGGAGAGTCAGGGCTAGGAGAGTTCAGCCATGGCTTTTATTCTATACTGTTTTCCAATGGCTATGTCAGAATATACACATATTTACATCAGAAAATAATTTTTACAACATAGGCTGTGTTTGCTTTTGAACAGTTAGTATTTACTGTTGTCAGATCTCAGTCAGCATATGAAGTAAGTAAGCAACTTATACAACTAGTGATGAAACTAATAGCTTTGTACAGCCATTTGTTTAAAAAGCCCGGTGTTTAGGAACTGCTTAGTTGGAAGTAGGAGAAACATGCATCATTGCCAGTCCTGGAGTATTAAAGAAAACCCTTGATCCAAGTGTAAATAAGATTTTGGTTGCATCCTAAACAGTGCTTTACCAATTGGAGAAAGGCCAATTTTGACAGTATTAGGCAAGAGCTTTCAAAAGTTGACTGGGGGTGAATGTTTGCGGATAAAGGGATTGCTGGAAAATGGGAAGCTTTCAGAAATGAGATAATGAGAGTCCAGAGACGATATATTCCTGTTAGGGCGAAGGGCAAGGGTGGTAGGTGTAGGGAATGCTGGATGACTATTGAGATTTTGGTCAAGAATAAGAAGAAAGCATATGTTAGGTGTAGACAGCAGGGAAAGAGTGAATTTTGACAAAAGTATAAAAGCAATAGGAGTATTCTTAAGAGGGAAATCAGGAGGGCAAAAAGGGGTCATGAGACAGCTTTGGCAAATAGGGTTAAGGAGAATCCAAAAAGATTCTGCAAATGCATTAGGGACAAAAGGGTAACAAAAGAGAGAATAGGGCCCCTTAAAGATCAGCAGGTCACCCACATGTGGAACCACAGGAGATGGGGAGATACAAAATGAGTATTTTGCATCAGTGTTTACTGTGGTGAAAGATATAAAAGATAGAGAACATGGGAAATAAATAGTGATATTTTTAAAAATGTCCCTTTTACAGAGGAGGAGGACGTGCTGGATGTCTTAAAATGCATAAAGGTGGATAAATCCCCAAGACCTAATCTGATGTAGCGCTGAAAATGTGTTGCTGGAAAAGTGCAGCAGGTCAGGCAGCATCCAGGGAACAGGAGAATCGATGTTTCGGGCATAAGCCCTTCTTCAGGAAGACCTCACTTTCTCCTAATCTGGTGTATCCTAGAACTCTGTGGGAAGCGAGAGAAGATGTTGCTGGACCCCTTGCTGAGATATTTGTATCATTGATAGCCACAGGCGAAGTGTTAGAAGACTAGAGGTTGGCAAACATGGTGTCACTATTTAAGAAAGATAATAAGGAAAAGCCATGGAACTATAGATTGGTGAGCCTGACATTGGTGGTGAGCAGGTTGTTGGAGGGAATCCTGAGGGACAGGATTTATATGTATTTGCAAAGGCAAGGACTGATTAGGGGTAGTAAACATGGCTTTGTGCATGGAAAATCGTGTCTCATGAGCTTGATTGGGTTTTTTGAAGACAAAACAAAGAGGATTGATGAGGGCAGAGCGGTGAACATGATGTAAATGGACTTCACTAAGGCATTCAACAGGGTTCCTCATAGATGGTTAGCAAGGTTAGATCACACGGAATCCAGGAAGAACTGTGATGTAGAACAGGCTCGAAGGTAGAAGACAGAGGTTGGTGGTGGAGGGTTGCTTTTCAGACTGGAGGCTTGTGATCAGTGGTGTGCCACACGGATCACTACTGGGTCCACTGTTTTTTGTCATTTATATAAATGATTTGGATGTGATCATAGGAGGAATGGTTAGTAAGTTTGCAGATGACACCAAAATTGGAGGTGTAGTGGACAGCGAAGAAAATTACCTCAGAGCACGACGGGATCTTGATCAGATGGGTCAATGGGTCAAGGAGTTTAATTTAGATAAATGTGAGGTGCTGCATTTTGGAAAGGCAAATCAGGGTAGAAATTATACATTTAAATGGTAAGGTCCTGGGAAGTGTTGCTGAACAAAGAGACGAGTGCAGGGTCATCGTTCCTTGAAAGTAGAGTCACAGGTAGATAGTATAGTGAAGAAGGAATTTGGTAAACTTACCTTTATTGGTCAGTGCATTGAGTATAGGAGTTGGAAGGTCATGTTGCGGCAGTACAGGATATTGCTTGGGCCACTATTGGAGTATTGCGTGCAGTTCTGGATCCCTGCAATAGGAAGAATATTGTGAGACTTGAAACAGTTCAGAAAAGATTTACAAGGAAGTTACCAAGGTTAAAGAGTTTGCGCTATAGGGAGAAACTGCATAGACTGTGACTGTTTTCCCTGGAGCATCAGAGGCTGAGGGGTGACCTTACAGAGGTCTATAAATTCATAAGGAGCATGGATAGGATAAACAGACAAAGTATTTTCCCCCGACTGGGCGAGTCCAAAACTGGAGGGGATAGGTCTAAGGTGAGAGGGAAAAGATTTAAAAGGAGCCTAAGGGGCAGTACATTCATGCAGAGGGTGGTGCGTGTATAGAATGAGCTGCCAGAGGAAGTGGTGGAGGCTAGTACAATTGCAACATTTAAAAGGCATTTGGGTGGGTATATGAACAGGAAGTGTTCAGAGGGATATGGGCCAAATGCTCACATATGGGACAAGATTTATTTAGAATACCCAGACAGCATGGACGTGGTGGACCTAAGGGTCTGTTTCTGTACTATATATCTCTATGATTCTATGACTAACCTTTTTTAAAGGGTACTTAAACAGTTCCATTCTGCATGGTGTTTCTTCAGTGGACTTTGAGATGAATGCTGTTATTGATGGGAAATTGAACATTCTTTCATTTTAGGTACCAGTCTCTTCATTCACCACGGCTGCACAAGGTGGAAACATAGACTTGAATAATGTTCCCAATACATTGACAATAAAAATATCTGCTATCAGCCTATGTACCCTCTTAGAATCTGAACTCAGTGCTCAGTCCAACATATGTAGAATCCTTTTAGTTAACAGGAAGAGGAGATATTCATTCTCTTAGTGATCTCAGGGCTAAATGGGCAGCAATCTGACCCATTGTACCAGCCAATCCCATAATATTTTCAAATCTTGGAAACCAGGCAGTCACTTTCTGTCTGGATCATGGAATGGCAGGATTATATATGATCCTGGATCATTTGTACAGGTCCCTCTAGTAAGGCTGGAATCCAGTTGGTTGCTTGATGCCATAGAAGTATCTAATCTATGACTTAACCTGCTGAAAAATATTGATTTGCTTGATTATCATTATCAGATTATATGTTTACAACATATACATGATCAATATTTATGAATGATTAGGTAACAATGCAAAACAATCTGTGACTATTATGTTGAAAAACTGAATTCCTGAAGAAGGGCTCATGCCCGAAACGTCGATTCTCCTGCTCCTTGGATGCTGCCTGACCTGCTGCGCTTTTCCAGCAACACATTTTCAGCTACAATGAAATTGGTCCAATATAGGATGTGCTGCTGAGCACTATAAGTCAAAAGCTCCTTAAGTTTCTCTCAGTGGCCTCAGTGATAAGGAAAGCAAGATCCAGTATGAGTTCTATTCCTAATCACTACCCATGAATGCTAATTAGAAAATGCATATTTGGGAATTAGAGGAGAAAAGAATAAGACTAGGTTGTGACAGTTCATGATTGGCGAGCAATCAATCACTTACTTTTAGATAGTACTAGAGGACCTTTGGCTTTCAGAGGAAGAGGGAAATGGGATGGAAATTGGAGGAACAAATGACAAGAATTGGATTTATAAAAGGATGCTTACATTTATTTTTCAAATAGGCCAGGAAATGACAGCTTTAAAAGGGTTGTCCTTTCAGTGGTAATCTACTCTTCGCTCGACTCTAGGGCAGTTCCAGCAAATTGGAAAACAGCAAGTGCAACACCATTGTTTAAAAAAGGAGGTGGACAATTATAGACTGGTTAGCTTAACTTCTGTGGTGGGGAAAATGCTTGAATCTGTTGTCAAGGAAGAAATAGCAAGACATCTTGATAGAAATTGTCCCATTGGGCAGACGCAGCATGGGTTCATGAAACGCAGGTCATGCTTAACTACTGGAAGTCTATGATGACACTATGAGCATGGTGGACCATAGAGACCCAGTAGATGTGATGCATCTAGATTTCCAAAAGGCATTCGACAAAGTGCTGCACAAAAGGCTGCTGCATAAGATAAAGATGCATGGCATTACATGTAATGTATTAGCATGGATAGAGGATTGGATAACTAACAGGAAGCAAAGAGTGGGGACAAATGAGTGCCTTTCTGTTTGGCGATCAGAGACCAGTGTTGGGACTGCAATTGCAGAGGAACCTTGATTATCCAAACGATATGGGCGGGCACTTTATCATTCGGATAATTGCTTATTCGGTTAATTGATTTCCTCTTGGGCTCGGAGTTTGCTGTGAAGTCTACTCCCCGTTCAGGAGACTAGGCAGCAGCACACTGTGTATGAGCCCCACCCCCTGCCCGCCCGCCCGCAAACCCCACCCCCCAACCCCGTCTGCTGCCACC
>NC_057718.1:28789053-28798461 GCF_004010195.1 Chiloscyllium plagiosum | reverse complement strand
GTAAAGAACCTACCTCTGACGTCTCCTTTACACCTTCCTCCTAATATCTTTAAACTATGACTTCTCGTACCAGTCAATCCTGCCCTGGGGAAAAGTCTCTGACTATTGACTCTATCTATTCCACTCATTATTTTGTATACCTCGATCAGGTCTCCTCTCTTCCTCCTTCTCTCCAGAGAGAAAAGTTCCGAGCTTATTCAACCTTTCTTCTTAAGGCAAGCCCTCCAGACCAGGCAGCATCCTGGTAAACCTTCTTTGCACCCTCTCCAAAGCCTCTGTACCTTTCCTATAGTAGGGCGACCAGAACTGGACACAATATTCCAAGTGTGGTCTCACCAGGGACTTGTAGAGCTGCAGCAAAACCTCGTGGCTATTAAACTCGATCCCCCTGTTAATGAAAGCCAAAACACCATTTGCTTTCTGAACAACCCTATCCACTTGGGTGGCAATTTTGAGGGATCTATGTACTTGCACACCCAGATCCCGCTGTTCCTCCACACTGCCAAGAATCCTGTCTTTAATCCTATATTCAGCATTCGTGTTCGACCTTCCAAAATGCATCACTTCGCATTTATCCGGTTGAACTCCATCTGCCATTTTTCAGTCCAGCTCTGCATCCTGTCTATGTTGTGTTGCAACCTGCAGTAGCCCTTTATACTATTGACGACACGTCCAACCTTTTTGTCATCTGCAAATTTGCTAACCCACCCCTCAACCTCCTCAGCCAAGTAATTTACAAAAAGCAGAGGCCCAAGGACAGAGCCCTGTGGGACTCCACTCAACACTGTCTTCCAGGCAGAATACTTTCCATTTACAGCCACACTCTGCCTTCTGTCAGCCAGCCAATTCTGAATCCAGATAGTCAAATCTCGCTGTATCCCATACTTCCTGACTTTATGAATGAGCCTACCATGGGGAACTTTATCAAATGCCTTGATGAAGACCATATACACCACATCCACGTCTCAACCTTCATTGACCTGTCTTGACACCTCCTCAAAGATTTGTGAGGCATGACCTGCCCCTCACAAAGCCATGCTGACTGCCTTTAATCACACTATGCTTTGCCAAATAGTCATAAATCCTATCCCTCAGAATTCTTTCCAAAACTTTGCTAACCACAGATATAAGACTGACTGGTCTGTAATTGCTCTATTACCTTTCTTGAAAAGAGGAATAACATTCGCCTCCTTCCAATCCTCCAGTATGACACCTGTGGAGAGTGAGGAGGCAAATACCCTCGCCAGTGGCTTAACAACCTCCTTTTTCGCTTCCCGGAGCAACCTAGGATAAATATTCATTGGAATTTAGAAGAATGAGGTGGAATCTTATAGAAATGTATAAAATTAAGAAGGCAATAGATCAGATAGAAGTACAGAGGAGATTTCCACTGGCGGGTGAAACTAGGACAAGAAGGCATAGCCCAAAATTAGGAGGAGCAGATTTAGGACCGAACTGAGAAGGAACTTCTTCACCCAAAAAGCTGTGGAATTCCCTGACCAGTGAGGCTTCTTCATTGAATGTTTTTCAAGCTAAGATAGATAATCTTTTGAACAGTAAAGGAATTAAGGGTTATGGTGAGAGGGTGGGTAAGTGGAGCTGAGGCCACAAAAAGATCAGCCGTGATCTTATTGAATGGCAGAGCAGGCTCAAAGGGCCAGACGGCCTACTCCTGCTCCTAATTTTTATGTTCTTATGTATTAACAGAAAACACCAGGACCAGGAACATATGATCCTTTCAGGCGGCAACCAAGCTGGACCAATGCTACTTCTGGTCTGTATTATTAATAATTAAACATATAAAGTACTTAATGTCTATCCTCTATTCAGATTTTTCACAACTTAACATACACATAATTTCCATTGTCATCGCCTCCTAGACATGTTACTAACTCAGTGGTACGGTTATACACTCAAATGTGGACATCATGTAAACAAAATAGCTGCCAATTAAGCTGGAAAAAAGTAGAAAAACAAAATGGTGATGAATCAAATTCCTTTGTACAGTAGTTCAATAAAGATTAAGGAAAATTAAAAATTAAAGGTTAAAAATAACAGCACAGAAGGCATGCTAAATCTTTATAAAGTTGTCAGTGCTCAACACTAACATCCTCGCCTGGGTTCAAGACCCCATTCAGAGAAATAATCACAAAACCAAGCCTGACACACCAATGTAGTACTGAGGGAGTGTTGCATTGTCAAAGAAGCCATATATTTCAGAGGACTGATTTACACAAGTGTTCAAAATTATGGTGGGTTTTGATCCAGTATATGAGAAGAAACTGTTTCTACATGCAAGAGGGTCAATGTTCAGATTGATTTAAGAATCAAGGATATATGAGATTTATTTTTACACAGCGTGTTCCTATGGTCTAGAATGTACCATCTGAATAATACTGGTGGAAGCATATTCATTGGTAACTTTGCAAAGTGGGTTGGATGTATACTTTTTAAAAGAATGCAGGATTTGGGGAAAGCGGGGATATGAGGCTAATTGGATCACTGCTTCAATAAGACCATAGAAAGTCGGAGGAGTTGTTGACAGTGAGGAAGCATGTGGCAGGTTACAGCACTTTTTAAAAGAATGCAGGATTTGGGGAAAGCGGGGATATGAGGCTAATTGGATCACTGCTTCAATAAGACCATAGAAACTTGAAAATGGCTGATTTTATGAATTTCCATTGAGATTAGGGTTTGTTTGAACTCAGTGTGGTATGAATAAATGAAAGATTGCACAAGTGCGCAAATCTGAAATATGTCCTCCACATATTAGTGCATGTAACTACTGTACAATGAAGATTATGGAATTTTTGTCAAGTATCAGTGCAAATGAATTGGCACCAGAAATATACTATGGATGTTAATATCCATGTTTCAGTGTGTATTCAGGTGTTCACTGAACTGAATTATCAGAAAGAAAAATAAATGACAACTTTTAGTTTAAGATCTGCATGTTCTCCTCCTCCTGAATGCCAACCACCTATCAATCAAAAGCCCTGTTTGTAATGCAGGTCAGAAGATCATTTTTATCTCCTGTCACAATGGACTACAGCATTATTATTTCTCTGAAGTCTGCATCAGCTTTTTGACGGTGCTGGCTATTGTAATTTGGAAAGTGCTTTATTCTGCTTTTGCACAAAGGAGGGATAACATAACTGCCAATCAAATTGCAAATTGCAGGTAATGCTGTCTCATGCATCAATTTTAACTGATTTTGTATATTGAGGAATAATTGTCAGGGCATGGGGTGGTGGAGGAGGTGGTTTGCAGTGAGAAAGCCCCATGTCCTATGTGAATTGTGAATAATGCAAGTGGAACTCATGAGACTCGTGGTAATATGTTTGATGGATTGATTGCCCAGTTGTGCCATAAATTACATTGCAATCCAATAAATTATAAATGAAGATTCCCCACTAAAAATATATAGTCTTTCAAGTAAATAAAATGTGATGTAAATGCAGTGTTTTTCTGTCTCCATTCATGTAACTGTGTGTCACACTGTCTTGGTGAGTGACAGGGTTAGAAATGATGAAGTGGTGCTGGATGCCTGAAGCTCAGCACTTATAAAATTTGAAGATGAAGCATAAACAGAAGTTTTAGTCAGGAATCCTAAGAGCTACGTTTTAATGTTTTCTTTCTCCTTCTTAATTTTCATTCCTTCTTTCCTGACATTGCCTCATCATTGGTTGTAATTGCACATTCTCTCTAGCACCTTCACTGATTTGCTATTCTTTAATTTCCTCCAGCTCATTAGAGCTCACTGAGTAAAATAATATCTCCTCACCTGCCCCCTTAAATCTTTTGAGTGTGTTCTGTGATTACCAACTATCCTGAACTGGAAATAAATTTTTCTCTATGCAGATAAAACTGCCACAAATATTTCCTAAGCTTGATAAATCATTCTTCAACCTACTGTGTTCAAAGACAAATAATCTCAGCTTCTCTCGTGATAAGTGGTAGTTTGGGAAACTTTGTCGGCATTGATGGGTTGGACTGAAGGGCCCATTTCTGTGGTTTATGACTCGATATTAATTTTCTTACATTATCTCCTGAAGGTACAGTTTTTTTTTGCCTTGGTATAATTTTCATTGCCTTGTCTAAGTAACTTCCCTTTATGCTTGAGCCCAGTTGGCAGTTATCAGGAGATATGCTGTGTTCACAGATGCACTTTCCAGTAGGAAGTATTTGATAAAAATCAGCAAAGGGTGATTTGGAAGTTCCACATCCCAAACCTAGCCTAATGCCGCAGAAGTAAATTGTTCTCACTCAATCACTGTCCTTCCTGAGATTTGCTAACCAGTTGAAAAGTATGAAAGTGATGTGAGATCTTCCTTTGGCATGTTTATCCAGTTCGCCTAGAAAATAATTTTTCACCTATAAGTCAATTCCATGTGGATCGGTATTTTACCGTACAGTTAAATCCCCTCCCGGACTCTTTGAACCTGCTCCTCTTGGGGTGTTTGAAAAAAAGTGGAAAGATCTGGTTGCGGCCTGCTTAGATCTAATAGTGAGAATGCGTTTTGAGAAGGGTAGGGTTCAATTAGCTCTTAACTTGAATTCTTGATTAGTGGATACACCTGTTTTTTTTGTAAAAGCTTTACTTTACAGAATTCCAGTTTTGTTGCTATAGATTATTATCCATACTGTTGCACTTCATCTCAGGAAATCAAGGTATGATGTTACACATTCAAATGCTGCACAATCAAGTTGAAAGTTCATGATTCACTTTCAGAAATGTACAGGGTAGTTTTTTTTTGTCATTTCAGAATTATACCAGGCCACTAAGGAGATACTGTTGAGTGTGGAATCAAACTATTTCTCCATCAGGGTGTCAGATTCTATGATAGTTAGAAAAACAATAGGATCAATCTTTACCATTAACAATTTGTGGATGATATATTATGGCAGTTGCAAACTCAATTTCCAACAAGGATCATTACCAATAATTGGAAAGTCCTTACAGTGCAGAAACAGTGTGATATGGCCCTAAGGTCTGGTTTGACCCCCCCAAAGAGCATCCCACCAGACCCCTACCCTTCCCCCCATAACCCTGCAAGTCTACACACTTCAGGGCAATTTAGCATGGGCAATCCACCTAACCTGCACATCTTTGGACACTGGAAGGAAGCCAAAACTGGGAGAATATGCAAACTCCATACAGACAGTTACCCAATGATGGAATTGAACCTGGCTCCCTGGCGCTGTGAGGTAGTAGTGTTAACCACTGAGCCATATGCTGCCCCAACCACTGAGCCACTAAGTTTAAATAATTTAAGTGCTCCTGAAACTCCCAATTGTCCAGTTTTTATCCTTTGTTTGTTGCAAATGTTCCACAGATATTGATCTGCTTAGTTACTCCATATTCTTTGCCTTGACACCCTTCTCTTAATGAAATGCTTCATCTCATCCATCCTAGTTATTGCACAAAGTATTCCCTCAATTCCAAAGGCACCTAGAGTATCTGGTGTTCAATCTGTCTAGTTATTCACCCAGACCTGGCTGGATCACATCAAACACGATTGGGCTCTGCTCACACTTCTCAAACAGCCTGCTATTCCAAGACAATCCCTGCTTAAAACTCCCTTTCTCCACTACAAACTGTTATCTTGAACCTATGTCATCAGCCTCTTCTGCTCTCATTTCTGTCAAAACATCACTAAGATTGAGAGGATTCATTCATCTACTTCACTTATGTTTCTGCTTTCTCATGGCCACCAAGATAGATTTACACCAAGATTTCCCCTGCCTTAACCTTGAATTCATATCCTTCTTTAGCTTCTCGCCTTTGTTCCATTGTGTAGTTTCAACCTCAGCTTGACCATGGGCCTTCTGTTATCTCCTATTCTTTTGTATGTTGGGGCATTATATTCCTATTATGATGCTCAAGTCTTCCTGGTTCATGTCGCAGATAATTTCTCGGATAATTTTTAATTAAATGTCCACCTGTCCTGACAGTTGCCTAAAAATAGGTCAAGGGTCACAGTTTTTACATGTACTATCGTTGTCAAACACAAACTGTGGAGAGGGAGAAAAAATCATTGTGAAATATTGCCCTTCCTGTCCATGTCTATCCCATTGCAATGTGTGGTATTGCATTGCATGCAGCAGTCCTCTATCCCTCCCACTCATCTCCCACTTGAAGTCTCTAAGGGAGACTTTTTAGGTCAATGACTCCATTGCCAATGACACCTTTCAAAAGTCTATGGACTAGGGTTCCCAATTTTAGCTAGACCAATTCCAGGAGATATGTTTACATGATTTCCCACCTTCCACTGTCCCAGGTTGAGACTTTTGCTATTGGTTACCAAGCCAATATGTCAATCATCATTATGGAGCCATTCCATTCCCTGATTTATCAATGTGTCCTGATTTGACTTTTGAAAATCTGGTCAGCCTATGTTCGGCATGCATGACTTTAAAATCAAGTTGTCATCTGTCATTTCTGTAGCACACCAGGCAATCTCAAATGTATAGAACATAGAACATAGAACATAGAACAATACAGCACAGAACAGGCCCTTCGGCCCACGATGTTGTGCCGAACATTTGTCCTAGCTTAAGCACCCATCCATGTACCTATCCAATTGCCGCTTAAAGGTCACCAAAGATTCTGACTCTACCACTACCACAGGCAGCGCATTCCATGCCCCCACCACTCAAGGCAACATCCTGGTAAATTTTCTCTGCACCCTCTCCAAAGCTTCCACATCTTTCCTAAAGTGAGGCGACCAGAACTGCACACAGTACTCCAAATGTGGCCTAACCAAAGTCCTGTACAGTTGCAACATCACTTCACGACTCTTGAATTCAATCCCTCTGCTAATGAACGCTAATATACCATAGGCCTTCTTACAAGCTCTATCCACCTGAGTGGCAACTTTCAAAGATCTATGAACATAGACCCCAAGATCCCTCTGTTCCTCCACCTCACTAAGAACCCATATCTTAGTTTGTGCATGGAAAATAACAGTGGGAATGCAGGGTGCATGTGTAAATACATCCCTGTGGTTATTTCTCACCAAGAGATCATTTGTAGCTGTAAGGATGAAATTTTATATTAATTGAATGATGTAGTGCTCATAGGATGGCAGATCTGTATCCAGATTACCAGCTGTACTGCTTGTCTCTGTGCCAAAATTCCAAGTAAGGTCACGTGGCAGCACTGAAATAGATTATCATCATGCAACCATACTAATCCAAAAGGAAGAGCAAACTTGTACTCAATAAATCAGCTATCTTACAGTTGCCTGAGTTTGGCAGTGTTTTCCTTACTGCTGGTGATGCAAAAAAGGTTTGGAATCAAACACTTAAAATGCTCAGAAAATCCTTATCCCTGGGTTTTTGTCTTTCTTCCTTTCCATTCTGTTTTGCCGCTTTCTCTCTTTGTCTCTGACTGTTTTTGTGTCCCTTTTTATTTTTTGAGGCTTGGTTTAATGGCAGCACTTTTTGCCTCTGAGTTCCAGGGAACATAATCCAAACGGACACTTTAGTGCAATGCTGGGAGAATGCTGCACTGTCAGAGTACCATTTTCAGTTTAGTTATATTAAGGCATCCATCCTCATTTGTGGCAGTGAGAAACAATAGAGTCTTCCTGAGAGTTCTTCACTTTATGGGCAATGGTTCTCTGATAGGTAACATAATTAAATCTGATCAGTTGTCTAATTATGAGAACTTGCTGTGCAGAAATGGCTGCTGCGTTTCCCTATTTTGAAACAAATGTTGTATACTTTGGGGAAAGTTCAATGTGTGTGTCTGTGTTTTTTTTATATATATATATATTCTGTTCTTTTTGTTTCTGTTTTTATGTCTGTTTCTCCTTTTCCCCACGAAATAACTGCACAGAGGCGAGTATCCCACCACCAAGTCACCCTTTATTTACTTGTGCAGAGTACACTGGCTGTAATCAGCCAGTTCGGAGTCAAAGCCCTGAACTGATGGGGTTCTAAATCTCCTGGTTATATTTTCTTTTATCTTTTTTCTAGTCTCCTGGTTATTTTTTTCCCCTAGTTATAAATTTTATTAAACACTACGCAGATTACAAAACAGTTAACATTAACAACTGTGTACAGAGAAACAGCCATTTTGCAGGGGAAAGGAATGGCAAAGCCAGGCCCCAGCCCCTACCGTTCAACCAGTTTTCAGGGAAATGAGGACAAATCTCAAATCCCAGTTTCAATCATTACAACCAGTAACAATGACATCTGTACATAAGATAGTCCAGTTACATAAAAGAAGTACACATAATTTAGGACAGCCCATCCTGCTTCCCCAACCCCCCCCCCCCCCCCCCTCCAGCACAGTCTCCTGGTTATTATATTTTATTAAACAATTCACAGTTTACAAAACAATTAACATTTACAGCTGCATGCAGAGATACAGCAATTTTACAAGGAAGAGGAGCAGCAAAGCCAGGCCCCAAACCCTAACATTCAACCAGTTTTCAGGGAAATGAGGAACCTCAAATCCCAGTTTCAATCATTACAGACAGTAACATTAACATTTGTGCATACAAGACACAGTCTAATTACATAACAATGCATACAGTACAGATCCCCCAGAAACCTAGCAAGACCCCGTCCCGGTCATCGTCCCTCTCACCTTCCGGCCACTCTCAGGCAACCTGCCCCTATGCCCCTTCCGGCTTTCAGTCCACCCTGGCACACCTTCCGACCACCTCTAAGACAGCCCATCCTGCTTCCACAACCTCCCTCCAGCACAGTCTCCTGTGTTTTTTTTTCTTTTTTTTTCTGCGGTAGTGCTTATTTTTTCCCCAGCATCCATGTTGTGTGTGTGTGCAGGTGTGGGACACAGTGAAAGACACAAGATGCACGAATCTTTATTCAGTTTCCACCACCAGGAAGAAAGGAAACACCCGAGTGGCCAGTGACTAGCACTGCCCTTCACATCAAAGGGCAATGCTGCGAGATCAAACAGTGAAGGGCAGGGCAGGGGTTAAATCAAAATAGAATTGAGTCTCCTGGTTATGTTAGTCAGGCGAAAGTGAGGACTGCAGATGCTGGAGATCATAGCTGAAAAATGTGTTGCTGGAAAAGTGCAGCAGGTCACGCAGCATCCAAGGAGCAGGAGAATCGACGTTTCGGGCATAAGCCCTTCTTCAGAAAGAAGGGCTTATGCCCAAAACGTCGATTCGCCTGCTCCTTAGATGCTGCCTGACCTGCTGCACTTTTCCAGCAACACATTTTTCAGCTCTGGTTATTTCTTTTTTCTTTAAGCTCTGGCACTCCTGTTTCTTTTTTTCTTCTTCTGAGGAAAACACCCAAGTGGCCAGTGACAAGCAGTGCCCTTATCGTCTGTTTATTCTTTTTTTAAATTAACCCCCACACTACGGCCTAACTGCAGTAGTGCTTATTTTTCCCCAGCACCCATGGTTGTGTGCGCACGCAGGT
>NC_057718.1:28771658-28788553 GCF_004010195.1 Chiloscyllium plagiosum | reverse complement strand
CTGCAGTAGATTTCTCGCACGAAGGATGGTGTGAGGAGATGTAGTCGAGGTAACTGTGGGAGTCGAAGAACTCATAATGGATATTGATCGACAGCCTATCCTCAGAAATGGAAATTTTCAGTTAAAGAATGGAAGGGAAAAGTTAGAGATGGACCAGGTGAAGGTGAGAAAAGGATAGAAATTGGAAGTAAAGCTGATTAATTTTTCCAGTTCCGGAAGAGAGCTGGAAGCTCAACTGAAGACATCATTGATGTATTGGTGAAAGAGTTGTGGACAGGAGCCCAAGTAGGACTAGAACAAGAAATATTCCACATATCTCACACACAGACAGACATAGCTGGGAGTCAAATGGGTACCCGTGGGCACTCCTTTGACTTGGAGAAAATAAAATGAGTTAAAGGATTAGTTGTTCAAAGTAAGAAGAAGCCCAGTCAGGCAAAGAGCATGCTGGTGGATGTACGTTGTACAGACCTATTTTCAAGGAAGAAGCAGAGAGCCTTCACACCATCCTGATGGCAGATGGATGTGCAGAGGGATTGAATATCCATGGCAAAAAGGAGGCAGCTAGGACCACAAAACTAGAAATTATGAAACTGACATAAAGTGTAGGAAGTGAATGTAAGTAAGAGGAGTCTGAATGAGGGAGGGAAATAGCATCAAAATTGTAAGAAATAAGTTAAGTGGGACAGGAATAGCTGAAACTATGGGTCTACCAGGTCAAATCTACCTCCTTTTGGGAAGGAGGTAGAAGCAGATTGTTGTGGAGTTGGAGGATTATGCAGTGGGAAATTATGGAGGGGAGCTCTCCTCAGGAGATGAGGTCCATGACAGTCCTGTAGTAGCTACGGACAAGACTTGGCTGAAAGTTGAGAAGAATTAGCAGCTCAGAATTTGTGGTATATGGTATTCAGACAAGATAGAAAGTGATAGAAAAAGAAGTTGGGTTGCCAATATTTATGAAGGAATTGATTCAGTGAGGAAGGATAATATCTTGGAAGGATTACTGAATGAGGAAGCCATATGGATGGAAATGAAGCACACAAAACACTGTTGAATGTGCATACTGGGCCTCCAGTCAGGGAGAGATTGAGGAACAAATATGTAATCAAACTACAGAGAGCTCCAAGAATAATCAGGCAGTAAAAATCTCCAAGAAGATTTTTAACTATCTAAATATTAACTGGATAGTTTCAGTGTGCAAGGTAAGGAGGCAACATAACTCTTAAATTAAATCGAGGAGAACCATTTTAGCTTGTAGGTAGAAAACCAAAGAAGGTAGAGTGCAGTTTTGGGTGTAATGGCCAGTAGGGGACTGTTACAATGTTGAAAAGAATGCAAGGCCCTTTACGAACCAAAGTGCTTTTTCTGAGCTGAGTGATTTTTGACAGCACATTGTCTGTATCTCGTTGACAGGTGCAGAGAATATTGAGAATTGATAATATGTAATAAGCAACTTGGGATTGTATTTTGATGTTAAGACACCAAATTTTAATTTAACCAATTAATTTAAATTAAGCCCAGAATACCAAAAAAACAATTGAATTTGCATTTTGATTGTATTGACAACATTCAAGGAGAGGATACAAGTCTTGGGAGTGTAAAAAGGAAGGGCATTGTGAAAATTGGTGAGAGCTATCTGCCCATCGGGCCAGAGAGCAACTGTCATCAGAAGAACTAAACATTTCACTCTCAGAGAAATATCAGAAGGCACTACTATCATTAGTACTTTTTCCAGTAAAAACAGTAAAGAAGTAAGAAGACAATCCAGGAAGAAGACAGCAGAATTCGAAGGATGGGAGGAAAAAACAGATTCAGAAGACTGGAAGGAAGACAACGTAAGAGACTATATGGACTTTGAGAGATTAAATTGATTTAATGTTGAATAATTGTATTATTGGAGCAGTATTTTATAGAGTTGGGGTCAGATGGTGATTATTTAACAAAAAGGACGCTTGGATTTATTACTAATTTTTATTTAGTGTTCACTGTTAGATTTACGAAAATAAATTGTTATTTTTTTCCTTTAAACAGTGGAAATCAGGGGTTTTCTTTCACTCACTCATACTTTTAACAGATTACGAGGCAAAGTGAGCTTTTCTGGGTGCTTTGGTTTAATTAGCAGGGGTGTTCGACCTCTACCTTGTAACAGGGACCACTTTGGAGATAGTGACCAAAACTCAATTAGATTTAAGATAGTTATGGAAAAGGATAAAGATGGTCTGAAAATAAAAGTTATAAGCTGGAGAAAAGCCAAATTTACGAAGATATGCTTTGGCCAAAGTAGCCTGGGAGTGGCTATTTGCAGAGAAAACTGGAAGATCGGTGAAAAACATTCAAGGAGGAAATAGGGAGAGTACAAGGTAATTATGTTCCCATAAAGAAAATCATGGGACCATGATTGGACAACCCTAAATGTCATGTGATGAAAGGTTAGGTTTAAGTCAAAAAAGAGAAGCATATGGCAGTCACCAAAGATCCAATGTAGCAGAGTCCCCAGAGGAATTCTTCAAAGTATTATTTATTCATTTGTAAGACATGAACATCTCTGGCAAGCCAGCATTCATTTCCTGTCCTTAGTTGCCCTTGAGAAAGTGTGGTGAGCTGCCTTCTTGAACAGCTGCAGTTCATGTGTTGTAAGTAGACCTATAATGCTATTAGGAAGGGAATTCCAGGATAGTGAAGGAACAGCATTATATTTCCAAGTCAAGTTGAGGGATGGTGAGTGGCTTGAAGTGGATCTTGCAGATGATGGTGTTCCCTTGCAACCATTGCCCTTGTCCTTCTAGATGGAAGTTTTTGTGGGTTTAGAAGGTGGTATCTGAGGATCTTTGGTGAATTTCTGCAGTACATCTTGTAGATAGTACATATTGCTTCTACTGAGCATTGGTAAGGAAGAAGTGGATGCTTGTGGATGTAGTGTCAATCAGGTGGGCTGCTTTGTCCTGGATGGTGTCAAGCTTCTTGCATTTATTTTGGGCTACACCCATCCAGGCAAATCGGGAGCATTTCATCACACTCCTGACTTGTGCCTTGTAGATGGTGAACAGGCTTTGGGGAGTCATGAGGTGATTTACTTACTTCCTAGTCTCTGACCTGTTCTTGTAGCTATTGTGTTTATGTGGCAAGTCCAGTTAAGTTTCTGGTCAATAGTAGCTCCCAGGATATTGATAGTGGAGGATTAATAATAGTAACAGTATTTAATGTCAGGTGGTAGTGGTTGGATTGTTTTTTATTGGAGATGGTCATTTTGTGGCATTTGTCTGGTGCGAATATTATTTGCCACTTGTCAATCCAAGTTTGGATATTGTCCAGATCTTATTGCATTTGAACATAGATTGCTCAGTATCTGAGGAGAGGTGAATAGTGCTGAATAGTGTGCAATCATCAGGGAACATCCCCACTTCTGACCTTAGGATGGAGAAAAGGTTGTTGATGAAATAACTGAAGGTGGCTGGGCCTAGAACAATGCCCTGAGGAACTCGTACAGAGATAAACAGTATAAACATTTTATCCATTAACATCACAAGGGTTTGCTCGACAGTTGACTGAAGTCAAATGTCTTCTTAGAAAAGGTGTATTTAGATGAAATTGTTTTCTAATCATTTTTAAAAATACCTTCACAGAGCTAACTAAAACCTATCTATCATTTTTAAAATCCAAATTCCAAAAATATTCAAATTATATGTTATATATTTTAATAGCACCATGGTGGACTCTTGCCAGGCTTTGCGTGAAATGCACTGTGGCAAGATAAGTAGTAGAGCTGGGCAAAATGTTCACTGAGTCCCATCTCAACCTTGAGATTACTCCACTGCATCTTGTGCACTTTTCTCAAGCAGCTTGGTGAGATTTTTCAGCTCTCATCTGTTAGAACCAGGTGTCAATTGAGTTCCATCTGGCTTAGTACCAAATTCTTAGTACCGTGGTACCATGTGCTGTCATGCACAAGGATAACTTTGTCCTCCTCAATGTCATGATCCTCCTCCTCCTCCTCAGAAGACTGCTCCCATTTTCACAGTTCCTTATCACCCAGCACATCATTTCATTGCCTGCTCCAACTGATCAGTGAACAGCATGCCAGGATGATGCAGTACACTCTGTCCTGAGTAAATTACAGCCCCTTCTTTCCTTGTGTTCTTGTACTCAAATAAGAAAAGTTAACACACTGGCATTGGAAAGAAAATGGTATGTTAGCTATTATAACAAGAGGATTTGTTGTAAAGAGTGAGGAAGTCTTACTACAATGGTGAGGCCACCTCTGGAATTGTACACAGTTTTGCTTCAACTTTCCCATTGAATTAAATTGACAGCTGTTCTCCATCAATTGATGGAGATTTGTTGTTACATCAGTGACACCTTGTATGAGTCATTGATGATCTGAACATAATCACAGAATACCTCTAGTGTCAATAGTTCTGTTGGCCAGTTTTCTGCAGCTGCAGTTTTGTCAGATCAGTTTCTGAATTGGTAAGGCATTGAGGAAATTGACATGCTTAAAAGCAGGTGGCATTTTTCATCATTAATCTCAATCCATGATATAACTAACTGTCATTGCCTACAAACCACACTTCTGAATTCCTTTGGCTTAACCACTGACAAATGGTGATGTAATCTAAATAATGCTAGGCATATGTGCCAAGACAAACCTTCCAACTCTTGGTTTGCTAAATGCTCATGTTGCTAATGCTTTGTGGGATCTCAAGGCCATAATAGTAAAATGAAAACTGTAGCTATGCTTTGGATTTGTGTACAAAAGACTGACGGTCAGGTTTTAGATGAAAAATAGAAAGGGACCAAGGATTGATCCTTTGGGAACACCAATGACAGTGATGCAGAAGTAGGAAAAGGAACACCCCAAGTGATTCATGGGCTATAATTAGATAAATGAGAATGGAAGCATGTAGGCACAATCTTGTACAGCTGGAAAACGATGGAGAGAAGTTGGATGTGGATGATGTGTTTCAATCATATTAAAGGTTTCACAGAAGTCAGGAAGGACAAGGAGAGAAAGGAGAAAGACCAAAGTATGTTTTCCTTGAACAAATTAAATTTTTTCATATGCAGTAGGTCCAAAATCATTGATCGATTTGAGAAACAATACCAAAACAGCTCTTTCTGAGGTCACAAATGTTATACTGTGTGACAATGAAAAAGGTAACCTTTCTCTCCTTGTCCTTCTTGACTTCTGTGAAACCCTTAATATGATTGAAACACATCGTCCACATCCAACTTCTCTCCATCGTTTTCCAGCTGCACAAGATTGTGCCTACATGCTTCCATTCTCATTTATCTAATTATAGCCCATGAATCACTTGGGGTGTTCCTCTTCCTACTTCTGCATCACTGTCATTGGTGTTCCCAAAGGATCAATCTTTGGTCCCTTTCTATTTTTCATCTAAAATCTGACCCTCAGTCTTATTGTACACAATCCAAAGCGTAGCTACAGTTTTCACACGCACACTGATGACACCCAGTCCTATTTAGTACAAGAGCAGGAATGTGTTGTTGCAGTTATACAGGGCCTTGGTGAGGCCACACCTAGAATATTGTGTACAGTTTTGATCTCCTTTTCTGAGGAAGGACGCTCTTGCTCTCGAGGGAGTGCAGCGAAGGTTAACCAGGCTGATTTCAGGGATGGTGGGACTGATGTTTGAAGTGAGATTGACTAGGTTATGATTGTTTTTGGCTGGAGTTCAAATGAATTAGGGAGATCTCTAGAGGCTTATAAAATTCTAACAGGACTAAATATGGTAGATGCAGACAGAATGTTCCCAACGATGGGTTTGTCCAGAATCAGGAGTCACAGTCTTAGGATTTGGGGTAGACCATTTAGGATGGAGATGAGGAAACATTTCTTCACCTAAAGAGTGGTGAGCCTATGGAATTCATTACCACATGAAGTAGTTGATGCCAAAACATTGAATGTATTCAAGAGGCAGTTAGATATAACACTTGGGGCGAATGGGATCAAGTGGGGAGAAAGCAGGATTAGGCTATTGAGTTGGACGATCAACCATGATCGTGATGAATGGCAGAGCAGGCTCGAAGGGCTGAATGGCCTCCTCCTGCTCCTATCTTTTATGTTTCTATGTTTCTATCATCTTTCTTTACCACTCCACTGTTGCTGAATAGCAAACTGTATCTGACATCCTGCACTGCATGAACAGAAATTTCCTCCAGTTGACTATTGAATGAATCAAAGCCATTGTTTTTAATCAATCCAAAATTCATTCCCTAGACAGTGACTCTATTTCTCTGACAACTCTTTAAGATTAAACCACTCTTGTCTCATTTTAATGTCATATTGGATCCCAAGTTGAACTCTTATTTGGAGTCCCACTAAGTTGCTTATTTACAGTCATAGAGCATGACAATAGGCCCTTCGGCTCAACTTGCCCAAGCTGCCCAGTTTTAACAATTTAAAATAGTCTCATTTGCTTGTGTTTGGTCCATATCGTTCCATACCTATCTCATCAATGTACCTCTCTAAATGTTTCTTAAATGACAAAATTATACTCGTTTCCACTATTACCTCTGTTACCCCAGATGGGAGTAAACCGGTTGATTTGGTGTATATGGATTTCAGCAAGGTGTTCGATAAGGTTCCCCGCAGTAGGCTATTGTACAAAATGCAAAGGAATGGGATTGTGGGAGACATAGCTGTTTGGATCAGTAATTGGCTTGCTGAAAGAAGACAGAGGGTGGTGGTTGATGGGAAATGTTCATCCTGGAGTCCAGTTACCAGTGGTGTTCCACAAGGGTCGGTGTTGGGTCCACTGCTGTTCGTCATTTTTATGAACGACCTGGATGAGGGCGTAGAAGGGTGGGTTAGTAAATTTGCAGACAACACTAAGGTCAGTGGAGTTGTGGATAGTGACGAAGGATGTTGTAGGTTACAGAGAGACATAGATCAGCTGCAGAGCTGGGCTGAGAGGTGGCAAATGGAGTTTAATGCGGACAAGTGTGAGGTGATTCACTTTGGTCTGAGTAACCAGAATGCAAAATACTGGGCTAATGATAAGATTCTTGATAGTTGGGATATCTGGTCGGCATGGACAGATTGGACCGAAGGCTCTATTTCCGTGCTATACATCTCTAAGACTCTATGACTCTATGAGGAGAGAGATCTCGGTGTCCAGGTACACAGATCCTTGAAAGTTGCCACCCAGGTTGACAGGGTTGTTAAGAAGGCATACAGTGTTTTAGCTTTTATTAATAGAGGGATCGAGTTCCGGAACCATGAGGTTATGCTACAGCTGTACAAAACTCTGGCTTTTTCCAAGTATGGTGACGGTGAGCACAAGGGGGCATAGCTTTAAATTGAGGGGTGATAGATGTAGGACAGATGTCAGAGATAGTTTCTTTATTCAGAGAGTAGGAAGGGTCTGGAATGCTTTGTCTGCAATGGTAGTAGATTCACCAACTTTAAGTACATTTAAGACATCATTAGACAAGCATATGGATGTACATGGAATAGTGTAAATTAGATGGGCTTCAGATTGGTATGACAGGTCGGCGCAACATCGAGGGCCGAAGGGCCTGTACTGCGCTGTAATGTTCTATGTTATATTCCAGACACTCACCATACTCTCTGTGAAGAAATTGCCCCACTGGACTCTTTTGTATCTCTGCCCTTTCATCATAAATCTATGCAGTCTACTTTTGTCTACTGTCCCATAGGGAAAAGCTGACCGCTATCTAACTTATCTATACTCTCATGGTTTTATATAACCCTATAAGGTCACCCCTCAGTTTCCCACACTCCAGGGAAGAGTCCCAGCCTATCCAACCTCTCCTTATAACACAAACCTTCCACTCCAGGTAGCATCCTAGTAAATAGTTTTGGCAGTATTTCTTGTTTAATAATATCCTTTCCATAGTAGGGTGATGAGAACTACACACAGTACTCCATACGTGGCCTCACCAACATCTTGTACAGTTGAAACTAAATGTCCCATCTCCAATACTCAATGCTCTGACCAATCAAAGCTAGCATGCAGTCTATCTATGACTCAATTTTCAAGGAGCTGTGAATCTGTATCCCTAGATCTCTTTATTCTATAACACTCCTCAGGACCCTACCAATGACTATGTAAGTCCTACCCTGGTTTGCTTTTCCAAAATGCAGCACCTTGCATTCATCTAAATTAAACTCCATCTTCCATTCCTCTGCCTACTAGCCTGGTTGATCAAGTTCTCACTGCATTCCCAGATAACATTCTTCACTGTCCGTTATATCGCCAATCTTAGTGTCATCCACAAACTTACGACCTATACTACCTAAGTTCTCATCCAAATCATTTATGTAAATGACGAATAACAGTGGACCCAGCATAGATCCCTCTGGAACACTGCTGGTCACAGGCCACCAATCTACAAAATAAGATTTCCATCTGCAAAACATCAACAATATTTGAACCTGATGAGTGAAATTTTATAAATATCCAGGATTGGGCGGTAGATGGAGCATAAAGTTGAGCAACATAGCAGTAGCAGCATGGCTATCACTACCTACAACACCACTGGGTAACATTCAGTGAGCCAATTCAGATCCTTAAGTGTCAGGTAACTCCTCCTAAAGGATCTCTGACCTCCCTGCTCATATTTTTTGTTTGGGTTAGCGTGAACCCCTCCTGAAATGCCCATAACAGAGTTAATTCAAAAAGATCTCTCCTTTTGTGAGGTACCTTTCTCTATGTTTTAAAAGGAGCCAATTTAACAGGATTTCTGACAGTAATGAAAGAATGAATGTGCTAGTTATCAAACGTGAGAAGAAATAATAATACAGACAGATGTACAATCACGAAACGAGAAATTAGTCCACAAAAAGATAAAAGTTAAGAGACATTTGGATCAATCTCAGAATCATTCGTGTAGATGTAGATAGTGAAATGTTGAATGTTGAACAGTTGACTTCACAGTTTAACTGAAAATCATTTGTGCTATTTGCCTTTTAGCTGACTTACTAACCAGCTTCCAGAATTCAGATCAAGAGAGTCCTTCTTTTATCCTGTTTCCTTTTTGACTGGCTTCCAGAATACAGAGTAAGAGAAACATTTGCCTGCAATGCAGGAGAAGGATGGTTCTTTGACTGTGACATTCACAGCACACTAATGATTGAACCCAGCCCACCAGTACACAATAGGTCAGAGTTGAATTTCATTTTTAACCCCCGTCTCTGTATTTATGAAAATGGAAAATGCAAATATGTATTTCAGTCAGTCTGATGTATTTTCTCCCAATATGTTCATAGTCAGAGATACTCACAGGCAATTAGAGTTCAATTTATAGCGCACTTCTTCTCCCTTTGATGCTGTGTCAGAGCATTGACACCTTCAGGAATGAAATTCCAGGAATCTTCTCCAAACACCCGCTGAGTCTAAATTCACATTCATTTTTTTGTCCGTGACTATTTATTGCAGTTAAGAGTTCAATATGTTCATAGGTGATCTGGGATTATGATCCATGATCATGACATGACACAATGTAGTGTTTCTTTTGTGATCAGTAAATTTGGAGCCAACACTATTGGCTACAACATTGTTTATTTTAGATCATAAAGCAAAGTGTGATCCATGCAGTAATTAGCATTTTTTTCACTTGTTCATGGGATGTACGCATATTGACAAGCCAGTAGTTATTGCTAATCCCTAATTACCACTGAGAAGTTGGCAGGGCTGGTATAGGTGTATTTACTGTCCCTCAGCCTAACCACCTCTACACCACATCATGGAAAGGAATGATAGAATATCGATTCTATATACACTTATTACATAGGAACTGACATGCAGTAAATTGGTCTACAGGTAGCATTGCCAACTCTGATTGGACATATTCTGGGAGATATTGTCAGAAGTAGTGTCACAAAAAACCAGAGGCAAGCCATGAACAGGTTCTAAGGAAAAGCAGGTGCAAGGAAACAGGGAGCAGGGCATAATGCAAAGATTGTTGTGGGAACTCACTTTCCATCAGATGAGAACAAACAGCAGTTACAAATTGTAAACAATATAACTTTTACCTTAAAACACGCCAATCTCTGCAAATTAGTCAAGATGTTTAAATAAAATTGGAAATGATTCTAAGTATTATACATTTTACAAAAGCAAACATTAACAGGAAACCACCCACAGAAAGAACCTGTTTGCATTGAACAACAACACATGCTTCTATTTGTATCCTGCACCAATAGGCCTTCTAATCCAATGCAGTGTGTGATATTTGTGAATAATATTAGATTTGTGGCAGATTGGCACTCAACCTTTTGTAAGAAAGTTATATAAATGTACACATGAAATGTTTAATTATGTTTTTGCACACATAACAAATATTCACACGTTTTACTTAGCTGTATTCATATAAATGTCAAATGTGTGAGAGAGCAGACATTGTGACAGATACATTCACGCAGCTGTACATGAATTACAGAGTAGGTGGGAAACACATTTTTTGCTTTAGCAAGCAAATGTAACACTACGTAATTAAGCTTGAATTCCCTTTCTTGTACCTACTCTCACTGAAATAAGTTCTGTTTCTGAAAACCTACTGGGAGTTATTGGCTCTGCCCATAGTAAGATTAGCTGTAAAATATATAAGCAATATTATAACATGGTGTGGATCATTTTTATGCTGTTGAAACACCAAATTTCAACATTGATGTGAAGTTGCATTTCTGTGGAATTTGAATTATTTAAATTTGTAATAGATGGCAGCCTCCTTCTGATGTATGAACACACCCAAGGAAGAAGTGGGCTATACGTTAAAGCTCTGCTGCTGTATAACTTTCAGCTGTAGTCATTAGTAGAAATTATGTGAGAACAATTCATTTTCTTCATCCATGGGATATGGGCTTCACTGGCTGAACCAGCATTTATTCATTTATTGCCTCACATTCCTGATGAAGAGCTTATGCCCGAAACATCGACTCTCCTTCTCCTTAGATGCTGCCTGACCTGCTGTGCTTTTCCAGCACCACACATTCTGATTTGAGAATGTGCTGGTGAGTTGTCTTCTTGAACAATAGTAAAAGTTAAAAACAAATCACTGACCCAGCACTCAAAACACATAAGAATAGTGGATGAATTCACCTTTGAAATCCATAGAGCATGGGGGTGCGACCAATGGGAGTCCCTGTAACTACAATAGATGAAATTGATGAGGAGCTGCTGCTCTAATCTGTTCTCTCTCATGTTTGCTGCTGATAATTTCACTCTAAGCCTATTGCCTCTAAAATTGGAGCGATCTAGCCATACTTGGAGGAGCAGTGAGCAGGGTAAGTAAGAAAGGGAGAAAGCAAAGTAATTTTGCGAACTGCCAGAGACATCTTTTGTTGAGGGTATTGAGACCAAGACCTGGAGGGCTGAGGTTAGGGAGCTGTCTGTCAGGATTTCTGATTGCTATGGGTGAGGTCATCTGCCAAAGCATGGAGAAGAAAGAGGCTACAGGGGTGTGGGGAAGGACTACTAGGTGTGGAGGGAAGTGGAGGAAAAGGATGCAATGGAATTAAGAAGAAGCCACAACGGGGTAGAAGACGCTGCAAGAAGAAAAAATATTGCAACGCGAATTGAGGAAAGGAGGAACAGAGAAACTGCAAGGTGGGGATATTCATAGAGCCACTACAGGTGTATAATGAGGCTGCAAAGAGTCAGGGGAAGAAAAGCTGCAAGTGAATTTAAGAAGAGTGGGGAGGCTGCATGGTAAATAGGGAAAGAAAAAGTTGTAATGAAAGGTGAAGAGAAGCTACAAGGTAATGGGGGAAGCTGAAGTGCGGTGGCAAGAAGAAAGAGGCTGTAATAAGGGTTATGGATTAGTGGTGCTGGAAGAGCACAGCAGTTCAGGCAGCATCCAAGGAGCTTCGAAATCGACGTTTCAGGCAAAAGCCCTTCATCAGGAATAAAGGCAGTGAGCCTGAAGCATGGAGAGTTAAGCTAGAGGAGGGTGGGGGTGTGGAGAAAGTAGCATAGAGTACTAAGTAGCATAGAGTACATAGAGTAATAAGGGTTGTGGTGAAGCTAAAAGGTCGTGGGCAGGCCACAAGCAGGATGGGAGAAAGAAAGGGTATAGAGAGCTTTGGAATTGAAAAAAGCTGTAAGAGATGGAGGGAGACTACAAACAGGGTGGTGGGAGGCTGCAATTGCGATATAAGGAAGAAAGAGGCTGCAAAAGGGTGGGGACTTTGTTTTCTATCACTTCTCTGGTTTTAGCGTTATATTGTAAATGCTTTCTGCAAGAGTCTCCTACGCTCTCTCTCCTCAATCACTAATGGGAAATAAACAGTTTTCGGTGAACCAGGTAGTTAATGAAATCATTTCTGTGTGAGGTTATTTAGTGTTGCCAAAAATTAAATTTTATAAACCTCTGGCTTATCTAAAATATGTGATGCTTGCGCAAGTAAATTCTAAGTGGTGTCAATTATGTACCAGTATGCTTCATGTATCAAAGGGGTTAGTAGAATGCAGACATTTACGCAGTTAGAAAAATCAGCTCCCACTAAAAGTGTGGAAGTAACTTTAAACTTTATTTTGATCAATGGAATTCACTAGCAGTAATATTTCATCCATCAAAAATAAGCCATGTCAAGGAGACATCAAATTTGATACCTGTCGTGGGGAAAATGTTAGAAATTATTCTTAAGGATGTTATGACAGGGCACTTGGGTAAGTTCAAGGTAATTGGGCACGATTTGTTGACATGATTTAGTCAAATGGAAATCATGTTTAAACTAATTTAATGGAGTTCTTTGAGGAAGTAACTTGTGGTGTAGATAAAGGGGAAGCAGAGAACTCAGTATTTAGATTTCCAGAAGACATTTGAAAAGGCACCACGTCAAAGGTGAAAATAAAAGCTCATGGTGTAAGAGGTAATATATTGGCATGCATAATTATTAGGGTTGCTAACAGGAAGCAGAGAGTAGGAATAAGTGAATCCTTTTCAGGCTGCTAGGATGTCATGAATGGTATGCCATAGAAGTCAGTGGTGGAGCCTCAACTCTTTCCTATTTATTTCAATGATTTGGATAACAGGACTGAAGTTATGGTGGCTAAATTTGCTGATGACATGAAGATAGATGAGAGAATGAATCGTGAAGAGGATATTAGCAGGATATTTCCTTAAGAGGGAATGTGAGATTGTGTCCTCTGGAGCTTAAAAGTGTCAGAGGTGACTTAATTGAAACATAAAAGACCTTGAGCGGTTTTGACCAGGTGGATTTTGAAAGTAGATTACCTCTTGAGGGAGAATTTTGGCCCATGGGTCATAGTTGTAAATTAAGGTGGTACCCTCTTAAAAAGAGATAAGGAAATTTTTCTTTCTTTCTGAGTATTGTAAGTCTTTGGAATTCTCTTCCTCAGAATTCAGTGGATGAAAAGACTTTCAGCATTTTCAAGTCAGAGATGGATAGATTCTTGACTATCAAGAGGATGAAAGATTACCAAGGATATGCAGGAGTTGAGGTTAAAATCAGATCAGCTATGATCTTATTGAATGATGGAGAATGTTTGAATACCGCATGATCTTCTCTTGTTCCTTGTTTGTATGTTCATATGACTCAATGCAACTGGAATGCTACCCAAATATTTTGTCCAGCTTGAGAAATGCTTTGACAATTCTAGGATTAACTTTCATTCCTTCCTCAAGTGAGTGAGTGGTAGCTTGATGAAAATAGGTGTGCACTTCTTAACACTCTGTTACAATCAAGGTTTGTGCTTCTGTCATTTTGTTAGGAGCCTTGAAATGAATGATCCAGAAACATAAGCACCTCTTCAAACCAGAATTCTCTGATTCATGGGGATTCGAAAGGAAATTTGTCACTGGAATCCACGTGGGTTTTCATCTAAAACATTCTGGAACAACTCCACAATGTAGTTCAGTGGCAGATTCCTTTTTAGCTCACATGTTTCAGAGTTTGGTAAAACTGATTCTAGTCAACTTTAAAAGAAATCTCAGAAAACATTTCTTCATTCTAAAGCTGATGAGCTCTTGGAATACTCATCAAGGTAGAGCAATGGACAGCAAATTTCTGGAATCAATCCACATTTAAATTCTGTCACAGGGGAAACCATAGAATTCTTTGGAAATATAAACTAGATAAATCAAATGACCTACCACATCTGCACTATTGTTTTATGATTTTAATTACGCAGTTTAAGTAAAAGTAATGATTGAAAGCAAATTATTCAAAATCATTTTCAAAAACATGTTGTCTACCAAAGATAACTGGTGTTAACAATTTTATTAATATTTTGTATCCTGTGCAAACCTTTACTCTACGTCTTTTATTATAGTATAGCATCATTCAGTTCTGATTAATTTATTCATTAATATTTTTGTCCATTTAGTTATGTAATGTACATAAGTTCTTTTAGCAAGTTTGTAGACACTTAGTGATTAATTGTTAATGCAGTTGGTAAAATGAATAACAGATATGAAGCAAGTGGAACTGAATACATGATCAAGAGCTTGCATTAAATTATAAAGATTAAATTGTATTAAATTATAAAGATAAACTGGCATGTGTCAAGTGACAGTCTTGAGTGGTGTCAATATGACTAGAGGTTTGTGAAAAATTTAAACTGCTATTGTAAAATTTGCCAGCTGTAGTGGGTAAAGAAAATGCACAAAGTGTAAAACTTGTGAAAAAATTTTAAACTTGGAACAAATACAATACAGAATATATGGCTTGGATAATAGTCTAGTTGTAAGGCTACAACTTAGCTTTTGATTCTAAATTTTATTTCTCTTTCTTTATGCTGCAGTGTCCCTAAACTATTCATAACCACAGTACAGAAGATTAGAGAATTAATTATTACGGCTGGTCACGGAAAAATGTGTGAGTGTTGTCTTGAATGATTGTTTGATATTCCCTTTTTGTCATGAAGTATCCAGCCTTTCCTCAATGCTTCTTGCTAGTGTTGTATTTTGTGCCTCAAAAATATGAGGACTCACAACTAATTTCTTTGTATGAAATTGGAGTTTTATTTACATGTGCTTTGACAACATCTGCAGCAGTCACAATTTTAATGTTTGCTTTTAGCATTTGTGTCTTTGCTTGACTAACAGTACACAGAACAGGAAAAAGACAACAAGAACACATAATCAAACACTGAACAATTTACAATTACATGGGGATCAAGTGTGTAGACCTGTATACCAGCCTACGTCTATACAAACTTAACACAAGTCTTCATCTATTTTCATTACATCATATTTTGGTATACATAGAAATAACATGTTCTCTCCCATCCTTTCTACAGAGAGAAGTATTTACTTTTAAAATAGGATAAAATCGATGCTTGGAACATCATTGTGCTTGAGAGTCCTGGCTGAGCTATTAGTGATATCAGAGGAGATCTAGTAAAATAAGATCAAAGAATTACAGCCGTTCTTCCCCAGAAATAAAATTACTAAGTTTTAAGAGATTGATTGAATTGGAAAGAAAAATCATGAAGGACTGAGAAGAACCCAAAGAACCAAACATTTAAAGTATGAAAGTTGGGACATCATTTTGAGGCTGTACAGGGATGTTGGTAAGGCCACCTTGGGAGTACTGTGTACAGTTCTGGTCCCTCTGCTTTGGAAGGATATTACTAAATTGGAAAAGGTTCAAAAAAGATTTGCTAGCATGTTCCTAGAATTGTGTTATAAGAAGAGATTGGCTAAGCTGGGACATTTTTCACTAGAGCGTAGGAGGTTGAGGGGTAATCTTATAGAGTTTTATAACATCATGAGGGGCACAGATAAGGTGAATAGAAAAGGTATTTTCTTGAGGTTGGATGAGTTCAAAACAAGCAGGCAGATTTTTAAGGTCAGAGAAGAAAAAATTCAAAAGGGACCTGAGGGGCAACGTTTTCACATAGAAGGTGGTTTGTATGTGGAATGAATTGCCAGAGGAAGTGGTAGATACAGGTACAGTTACAACATTAAAAGACATTTGGATAGGTGCATTTTAGGTATTGGCTATGTTGGCCAAATGTAGGCAACTGGGACAGTTTAGTTTGGAAAACTTGGTTGGTATGGACAAGTTAGACTGAAGAGTTTGTTTCATGCTGTATGACTCTATGATTCTATAAGAACTGGATTCTCTGCTGAGTTTCAATTTTATTATCTGAAGATAAAGAACAATGCATTACTGTGTGTTATACAGATCAATCAAAACATGATGGAAGCTATCTAGGTAAATCAACATTGTGACAAAAAGTTGTAACTTAAGCATTGTTATCACAGGTGTAAGTTGTTTGTATAATTGTTTTCTTTTTATAATTCTTCTGTGCATTCTTGGCTCCAGCGAAAAACAGTGCATCCCTGATGTTACACAGTAAACATTCCAAGATGATTAGCAAGGTTAGATCTCATGGAATACCGAGAGAACTAACCATTTGGATACAGAACTGGCTCAAAGGTAGAAGACAGAGGGTGCTGGTGGAGGGTTGTTTTTCAGACTGGAGGCCTGTGACCAGTGGAGTGCCACAAGGATCAGTGCTGGGTCCTCTACTTTTTGTCATTTACATAAATGATTTGGATGCGAGCATAAGAGGTACAGTTAATAAGTTTGCAGACAACACCAAAATTGGAGGTGTAGTGGTCGGCAAAGAGGGTTACCTCAGATTACAACAGGATCTTGACCAGATGGGCCAATGGGCTGAGAAGTGGCAGATGGAGTTTAATTCAGATAAATGCGAGATGCTGCATTTTAGGAAAGCAAGTCATAGCAGGACCTTTACACTTAATGGTAAGGTCCTAGGGAGTGTTGCTGAACAAAGAGACCTTGGAGTGCATGTTCATAGCTCCTTGAAAGTGGAATCGCAGGTAGATAGGATTGTGAAGAAGGCGTTTGGTATGCTTTCCTTTATTGGTCAGAGTATTGAGTACAGGTGTTGGGAGGTCATGTTGCAGCTGTACAG
>NC_057718.1:28756066-28771510 GCF_004010195.1 Chiloscyllium plagiosum | reverse complement strand
TGGAGGCTGGTACAATTGTAACATTTAAGAGGCATTTGGATGGGTATATGAATAGGAAGGGTTTGGAGGGATATGGGCTGGGTGCTGGCAGGTGGGACTAGATTGGGTTGCGATATCTGGTCGGCATGGACAGGTTGGACTGAAGGGTCTGTTTCCATGCTGTACGTCTCTATGAAACTCTCATGTGTAATTATGGATCAAGAATTCATTAAGTTAACTGTCCTGAAAAATAATATCTTGGTACTTCTAATAGCCTAACATTTTACAAATTACATTTCAAAACTGACTGAGGTGAATGAAAATAAGACACACATGCTCTGAGTAGACCATAAACTGTCGGAGCAGAAATAGGTCATGTCACCCATGAATTCTCCTCAGCCATTCAATGAGATCATAGCTGATTTGACAATCCTCAACTTCATTTTCCTGTATTTTCCTCATAACGTTTGAGTCCCTTTCTGACTGAATTTCTGTCTGGCTTAGCCTTGAATGTTTATCCTCTACAGCCTTCAGCAGTAAAGAATTCCACAGATTCACTGTCCCTTGTCATCTCTATCTTAACTAGGTGACTCCCTTGCTCTAAGATAATGCCCTCAGGTGTTGTAAATAAATTAGACAGTTGAGTTAGTCATTGTTAGAACTGTAGAGTACCTTTGATCTTGCTTAGTTGAGGTGTAGTCAAACAGACGATCAATGTGTCATCAAGCTTTAACTCTTGGCCCTGCTGTCTTACAGTGTATTCTAGTTACTTCCTGAGAGTGGATGCGAATGAATGATTAGGCAAATGATAAATATATTTCCCACATCTGTAGGCTGACAATACATTTGAGAGACATCTCCCAAGTAATATAAGAACAACAGAAATTAATATGAAATTTAAGAGTGCACTGCCATTGTTCACTTAACTAATTGAAAAAGGATTGAGTAATTTTTAATGAAGAACTTCAGCATAAACGACTTACTATTCCACAAACCATTGAGATAGACTCTAATCCTTGAAGATATGTACACCGTTTCATATAATCACTCTCCATGTGATCCATTTTAGCACTTATCATTCCAAAGTTGGGACTTCCATATTATTTAAAAAAGGCTTTTACTATGGGATTCCTAATAGAGGGCCATTTGTGGCTTGCTAATTTAAGTAACTACTGTGTTGTTAAAGTTTAATGATATACCATAAGCTTACTATTGCCTCTTTATGAATCAATTGCAGATTAATATGCAT
This sequence comes from Chiloscyllium plagiosum, assembly GCF_004010195.1. Lineage (NCBI taxonomy): Eukaryota > Metazoa > Chordata > Chondrichthyes > Orectolobiformes > Hemiscylliidae > Chiloscyllium > Chiloscyllium plagiosum. The sequence continues at coordinate 28,770,282 of NC_057718.1, read as the reverse complement.
CCATTTACATTATTATTAATAATTTAATTGATAGTATAATTTCTGTTATAATAACCAGACTTTCAAAGATGCCAAATCAGGAAATTAGAGATCATGTGCTTTCTCTTCTCAAACTCCATATATTGTTATTCCATGCTAGAGTAGAACTAGTCTTTAAAAATTCTGATAATCCATGAGATATCTTGTCTATTCTATTATAATATTAAAGCTTCTGAGGAAGTAATACATTAGATTTGTGTTCTCATCTAAGTCTGTCATTGTTAGCAATATAACTCTGGTTTGCCATTTATAGTTCGTGATCTCAATCTGGCATTTGCAATAATACTGCGACTTAAAAAGTAAGGGCTACAATATACATGTTTGTTTAAATGGTAAAATGCTGGCAGTAAATTTTCATAAAGTTTATTGATATGTGAAGTTTCACACAATCACCCAACTGTTTTTTTTTTGTGTACTTGAATCCACTGAGATCAACAGTAGTACAAATATGTTCTAGATTGTGTCCTTCCACATCTGTGTTGTGAGTAGAGAGCATTTTGAACTATAAGGGACTATTGGTTAAATGTTTATGATGACTTGAGTGATGAATTAAAAGTATCATATAATAGCACGATCTCAAGTGTGATTTTTTTTATACTAGTATCAATAAATAATTAAGCCTGATGACAGCATTACAGTTATAGGAAGTAAGCTGATACTCCAAAACATTTCTTCGGAGCTCCATCTCAACCTTTTGAATAAGTTGATGTTTTTGTGCATCAATCTAATTAAGTAATAATATAATTGAAGAAAAAAAAGAAAATCATCATTATGCAAATAGTGTGTATGAGATCCATAAACTGATGTCTGGGAAAAACAAGTTGTAATACAAAGTTTATAAACCGCAGAAAAGCATTGTAATTGGTAATTAATCTGCTTATTGATTGTTCATTATACTCAGGAATGTAAAACAAGCCACTTAGCTGAAAATGGTTATTAATAGACGTGGTTAACAGAGAAAGTTCAAAAGAATGGGATGTGGTGTTGGGGGGAGACTGATTATATTTGTAACTAAGTAAATATCTTTGCTGAGTATAGGTTTACAGAAGTACTATTTGTATTTCCTTGGGAACCAGGACATTCTTGTCCTTTACTAGACCATTCCTACCCTCATCACTAACAAGGACTTGAATGCCTATTCAGTAAGTGAAGTATTTGGTGATAGAAAGAACTACTTCCCTACCAAATGTAGAAGTATTTGTCTAATAAGGAGAATGGATTGTAATCAGTAAACGGTGCTGCTCATGAGGTTTCTAAAGTACTTGTTTGTATTCACTTGCTACTACGTGATAGAAAACAGTATTCTCTATACTTACTCTCTGACATAAAATGCATAATATTAGCAATGGGTTGGTCTGCACCCAGTTAACAATACTCTGCAAAAATGCATTTGAACTTCAGCCTCATGCACCAGCATTTGTTATATTTAAAATTCTCAAACTCTCCTCCAACCTCTCTGTTTTACTTCTGTAATTTTCCACTCTTTCTCTGTTGCTTAATCATTTTATGCTGACTTTTTCTATATTTCTTTCCCTTTCAGCATACACTTGGTGAAACTGTAAATCATTTCAGTTCTTCCATTTGAAACTGCCTCCATAAAACATTTACCTCTCTACATTTCTCTCACCCATAAAAATCTTCTCAAAGTCAATTTTTAACAGAACTTTTAATTACCCCATCTAATCTCTCTTGAAAAGCTGTATTGCATTTTTCCCTTCAGTGTAATGCAGAAAGTATAAGATATTTTCTATTTTTATGGGCTCTATCAATGAAATGTGTTGCATTTGACACTTTATACACTGAATGGTTTACATAGAACATAAAACATAGAACAGTACAGCACAGTACAGTACAGTACCCTTCAGCTCTCGATGTTGTGCCGATCTTTTATCCAACTCTAAGATCAAACTAACCTACATATCCTTCATTTTACTATCTTCCATGTGCCTATCCAAAAGTCACTTAAGTGTCCCTAATGTATCTGACTCTACTACTATTGCTGGCAGTATATTCCACGTACCCACCACTCTCTGTGTAAAGGACCTACCTCTGACATCTCCCCTCTACCTTCCTCCAATCGCCTTAAAATTATGCCCCCTCATGATAGCCATTGAGATGAGATTACAGTGTGGAAACAGGCCCTTCGGCCCAACAAGTTTCTGCCCTGGAAAAGATTTCTGGCTATCCACTGTATCTATGCTTTTCGTCATCTTGTACATTTCTATTAAGTTGTTTTTAGAATGTAAAACAACAGAAATCTAGAAGTCAGTCCATATTTTTTTCTTTTGACATTGGTTAGCAGTAGGCCAACTTTAAATTCGGTAACATTTCACAGATTGCATTCCTACATCTCTACCTTCCCATTATTATGGAATGGTGGCCCACTCATCACAGTAATATGTTGATGCTAAAGCAATTTGCTCACTATATTTTTAGTCATATGAACTTCTTTGACATATCGTTATGAGTTTTAAATACTTATTTATATTTCCACTGATATTGCTAACTGCCCTACTCCTTGTCTGATACAATATTTTGATTTTTGTCTTGCAATTATTCCCCTCAAATTTTGTGGGAAATATTTATCCTTGTATTTTGTTCCTTCAATGTTTTATATGAATTTGAAATCAGTCAAGGATGAGGCAAGCTTGAATCCTTTAACAAGTTACCTCTTTCCTAGTACAAGTTTATAATTTAAAATTGATTTACATTATTTTGAGTTTAGGGCAACCGTAAAAATCAGTAACCCAACAACAATTCGATTTCAAAGACCAACAAGATATACTGTTTACTGATCACCTGTTCTGTCTGAAATAGCCTGTATACTTTGCTGTGTTGTGTCTTAGTCAGTATGTCAAGACACCTGCTCATGACATGCTCACTATGTCATCGCACTTGGCATATGGGCACAAAGACCACAGAACAACTTTGTAGTTGTTCTGTACAACTTCATGGATTAATGTTAGCCCACACACAAACGTGCCTATAAATGTAGTGTCTGTTTGTTATAGTCAGCTATAATAAACATATGTTAGATCTTTCAATGTAATATTGTCCACACCCAGTTTGTTATGTTTCAAGGGATGACATCACTTTTGCTGCATCAAGTAACAATATATATCTTGCTGGAGGCAAAACACGTGTCACACTTAACTCACTGTAAGTGGTGATGATGATAGTATTATTTCGCACTATTTGCCTGATTTCAATGATTTAAACCTGAACACTTTTAAGTGGTGAGATTATATATTTCATTGTACGTTCCTTTAATTGTCCATATTTAGTGCTCCTCAGTGCTTCTGCTATTTTTTAAAAGTCTTAGCATCTGTTACCTTTAGCATATTTATCTCAACCTGTAATTTCAGATAATTTGTTGGAAGGAGATCTTCTTGTTCCACTGAGGTTAAAAATGGTTAAAAAAAAAAATTTTTCTGAATCATATTTTGGGGGGAATGTCAGCAAAAATGAAGGTAAAATTGAATGTCAAGTGGTTCATTTTCAGTTTAAATGTTTGCATAATTCCATTATTTAATTTCTGTGATTGTCACAGTGCATGAATGCAGCAAATTATAGTTTTACTTTTCTGCAGTAGCTGTACATTTCTTATACTAAAATAATTGCTATTTTTATAATTCCCGCATAGTTTGATACGTACATGCTCATAATTTAGTACGTCTAAGAGTTGAACATTGACGAGATGTCAGAGCCACAACTCAATGTCTAAAACATTGAAAAACACAACTTATCAAAATATAATTTTCTATGTTGCAACTTCCTAATTTTGTTTTTGCTCCAACAGGGATACAGATACTTTTCCTCAGGAAAAGAGAGGGAACTGAAATACAGTTTATCCCATATGGTGCTTATGTACCTCCTAGTGGTTAGTTATAAAATTGCACTATTGAAACAACAAAAAAGGTTGTTTCCTGATCGTTTTACGTGAGACTTAAAACGTGAATTATCATAAGAAAGGGAAGAATATGGTATGAAGAGCATTGTATTTTGCATTGGATTCCAGACCGTGCAGGCACTGTACCCTTAAGTTACATGGCATCACAAAATGTGACCTCCTGGTTAAAGCTATCTGCCTCGCCTGTAGTCACGCTGTCTGTGTAATGGAGTCAGTGTAGTATCTTTAGTCAGTCAGCTATGTTATGGACCAGGTCAGACCCCTCAAACATTTCAAGAAGGTAGCCCCGACCCTAACTTTGCTAGTTGTTTTAAGAAGGTGTAACGTGGATAGTCAGGGAGAAAATCAGCTGGTCAAACCACTTCGTTTTGAACAAAACAGAATTTATTTACAAGATCACTGAATGAAACACAAACAGAAAACAGAATACCAAATAATTTAACCTCTCCGAAAACCCACAGATCATCCTAATTTAATGATGCTGTTCCAAATACTTGCAATAAGCCCCATAAACGCCCCTTGGCACAAAAGGTAAAATCAATGTCCAGTTCAGAATCCTCTGAACCTGCTTCTTTCCTCGGTGTTGTAATCAATAACACATTCTCCTCTTGCTTTCCCTCCCTGTCAAAATACCTTTTGAGCATGTTCACATAACACACTGTGAGATGTCTTTCTGTCTGAAGTCCCTATCAAGTAGTTCACCTCATTTAAATTCCTTTCAACTTGATAAGGTCCACTAAACCTTGCTTTTAAAGGTTCACCTACCACTGGAAGTAACACTAATAATTCTGACTTACCAATTTCTTCTTAATCAATTTGAACGGTCCTTTCACCTCATGCCCAAAAACTAATTCAAATGCACTGAACTTGGTCAATCATTTGGTGCATCTCTTATATCAACCATCCAGATAGTCTTGACAATATGTCCTGAACATGATCTTTAATGTCTGATACCACCATTCTAATGCTCCCTGTGACTCTGGATGGAGTGCAGTAGATTTGAATTGTTTTATTCCTTAGCTGTCCATAAGTTCCTTGAACCACTTTGATGTGATGTTTGACCCTTTATCTGATTGTATCTCTGTTGGTAGTCTGTATCTAGTGAAAAATTTGAGTAATTCCTCTACAATTCTTTTAGCTGTGATATTGCATAATGGAATGGCTTCTGGAAATCTAGTTGATACGTCCGTTATTGTTAACAAATGATGATTCCTACTTTTTATTTGACATAGGGAACCTACACAATCAATTAAGACTCTTGTAAAAGGTTTCTCAAATACAGGAATAGGTATTAAAGGTACGGGTTTTATTACTGCCTGTGGTTTTCCAGTTACCTGACATGTATGACATGCCCTGCAAAAGTCAACTACATCCTTGTGCAGTCCAAGCCAGTAAAAATGTTTTTTATAATTTAGCTTGTGTTTTCCTCACTTTTAAATGACCCCCAATTGGTAGCTCATGAGCCACTCGCAACACTTCCTTTCTATACTCCACTGGCAATACAATTTGATGAACTTCTGCCCATTTCTCATCTGCCCAAATATGTGATGGTCTCCATTTCCTCATTAAGACATTATTTTTAACATAATAATATTCAGGGATGCATTCGGATTTGTTTTCTGTGTATGCCTTTTGTACAATTCCTTTAAGTTTTCATCTTTTTTTGTAACTCAGTTAATGTATCTGAGATAATGATTGTCAACTATCTTTTCCTGGTTTGTGCCAAACATCTGGTTTGTGCCAAACATCTAGTCAAGAAGGGTCAAACAGGGTCTCTGCTAATTACACTTCAACTTCGCTATCTGTACTGTTTGATCTCACCTGTTTCAACTGATGACTTTGTGACCTCGTTACCACACAGTCAGGAAAAAATTCCAGGATATGTGTCCTGCAATAGTTCAGCTGCCTGAGTTTCAACTGGCTTTTCAATCACAGTAGGCAGCGCTCCTACCAGTGAATCAACTATATCATTAGCGAGGCAAATCATACTCCTGGAGCTGAGAGTTTGTCCAGTACTCCTATCACGAATTCTCTACTCCTCACTAGACACTCTAACCTCATTTTTCACAACTGAGCACTTTTTGTCTCAACATGAATTCCTGTTACTAGTACCTTTTCTGGCAATAGTCCTTCAGAAGTGTATATCTTCTCATCTTTCAGCATCACAGACTGATGCTCTTTACCTGCCGTTCCTGATCTATGTGAATAAACTCTATCTTCACAGGTATATGGTTTAACAAGATCTGGCACTTCCTCCTTAACCAACCTCTGTCCAGGTTGTACATTCTGGTGCAATTTTCTATCCTCCTCTGTGCTTTCCATTACCACTCCAACAATATTCACTGGCTTATTCTGTTTTTCTGCATCTGACTTCCCAGTGCTTGTCCTAACCCACCAATACTGTGATTTCATGTGGCCTACTTTATTGCAGTGAAAACACCGGAGCTTTTTAACTTCTCTGTCCCCTTCAAGGGTTTCCTTTTTCCCCTGTGGTAAGTTATCCTTATGACCTTCACCGAGATCAACCTTTCCCTTCCCACATGAAGATTTCTCTTTACCCCAATTTCTATCCCTCGTGGATTGAAATTGATTCTGGAAGCCAAACTTTGATTTCTGGACCAATTCATAATCAATAGCCGTTTCAGCTGCTAATCTTGCCATTTTAACTCTTTGGTCTTCCTCATGAATTCTCCCTACACCAGAAAGTAAATTTTTGACCTCCTGTCTAAGTGCCAAATTCCAAAGTTCAAACTCTCCCTGTTTTTCTTTCTCTTCTGCTTTTAATCGTAACTCCTTGTCTTTTACCTCTAACTCAAGCTGCTTCATTTTCAATTGAATTTTAGCCATCTGTAAAGTTTCTGATGATGTTTCCAGCAAATTTAAATGCTGCGCCACTGTTGTAATTATCTCTCCTTCCCTCACAGAAGGAGACAGCTCCAACGCCAGCTTGTCTGTTAATTCCAGCAGCTTGACCATAATTACCTTTCATAAAACCCCCAAGGTCACTTCTTCCACCCCCAGACAACTCTTGGTGACTAAAAGAGCCATTGCTATCCCAAGCAATGTTTAAACTAACCAAAATCAACACATGGATCAACAGACACTAGCACCTACCACTCGCTGCATTTGACTCCAACAACTCTAATCCCAATTTGGAACTACTGAACAAATCTTGCAAAGAGCCCCCAATCTGTTATGGACAGGCCAGACGCCTCAAACATTTCAAGAAGGTAGCCCAGACCCTAACTTTGCTAGCAGTTTTAAGCAGGTGTAAAGCAGATACTCGAGGAGAGAATCAGCTGGACAAACCATTTAGTTTTAAACAAAATAGAATTTATTTACAAGAGTACTGAATGAAACACAAACAACAGAAAACAGAATACTGAATAATCTAACCTCTCCAAAAACCCCACAGATTATCCCAACTTAATGATACTTTCCAAACAATTGCAATAATCCCCATAAACCCCCTTGGCTCAAACAGTAAAACTAAACACTGGGTCTTACAGGATAGAAGTTAGTGAGAGAGTACCAGCCTGGACATGCCTTCTGTGGGTCCAACAGCCTTCTTTCACACTCTGCTAAAACAAACCAAACCAGAGAAAAGCTAAACTGGGATAACTGGCCACACCTCTTTCATTGTACAAGTTTCTTTTTAAAACTTGAAAGCCTGAGGCAGTATCTGTTAACTATTATCAACTTGGCCCTAAAACCCTTCAACCCCAGATTTTTCGGAGCCTGTCATTTACGATATCTCTGGGAAAAGAAAGCCAAGGACAGCATAACCTTGTTAAAGGAGCAGCTTCATCACAGCTATGTGCATGCAATGTCATACGTCTGTGATACCATTTGCCATGTAAGTAATTAGTCTTGTCAATACATTTCAAGACATCTGTTGTAATGCAAACCCAACTCTCTTTGAGATATGTTATGCAGACTAACATATTGAAAACCACAAGAACACAAACCATTGGCAGTGACAATGGCATCAAGTGTATAGTGGCAATAAGTGGATGCTAAAAGCTGAAAAGATGATAAAAATAACCATGTGAAATGTCTTTTTCCTAACTGTCATCCATCGATCTGTCCAATCGCATCAAACAATTATATTAAAATTGAAGGGTCTGTATTTAGCTGTAACTAATTGGGATATATAACAAAAATATTCCAATTTTGTGGAATGTTATCCGATACCCTTCTCTCCTTAAAGCATTGTTCCCTGTTAGTTCATACTAGTATGTTTTCATGCTTTTTGGGCTGGGACCCACTTTCAAGCATTTAACTGGCTATTTGATGATATGAGCTAGAAAATTATCCAAGGAACAAGTGAGGAACAACAAGGAATGAGATGTCTTCACAAGCATTATCAAGAATACATTCCAAAGAATACAATTCTTCATAAATAACTATGGCTGTTTTATTCAAATGCCAAAAACATAAGTAAGCAAAAGTATTCTATGCAGGTACAAAAAAGAATACATGCTATGTTGATAGTGAAAGACTGCTGGCAGAGTTTAATATAATTCAAGAATTAAATCAATTAATAGCTTTCATGGAACAAAAACCAAAATTGCTGGAGAAATTTAGCAGATCTGACAGCAACTAAGTAGGGAAAGCAAAGACAGTGTTTCAGTCCAGTGAGCCTTCTTCAGAACTGAGTTACTGGACCCATTACCCTTGTCACCAGTAACCAGGCTGTAAGGCTCCAAGACCCTCAAACACGCTGGGTAAAGAGAGTGTTCCAGGATCATTGCCAGAGTAATGGGCAAAGACCTCCAGGAAACATTCATGAAATTCTGTGATGAGCTCTTCAGCATTGTGATACAGCAGTCTCAGCATCATGTGTGTGCAATCATGGCATCCTGCACATCAGGGAAGCAGTTATGTTTCCAAATCTTACTGCCTGGTCTACAGCACTGACTTCTATTATGGGGGATCAAAATGAACAGTTGTGATCTTGTACAGATGGTATTGTCACTGCCTGATGCATTTATGGGAGCATTATAGACAGATCCCACACAGGTCAGCCGTCATTCCTTGGAAGGAGTCAGTCATGTAAGAGTTCAATGCAACTGTTACCTCTCACAGCCACCTGGGAAAGATGGCCTCCTATTCCTGCAGCCCTCAGGTCTTACTCTAGCAGTTGGCATAATTCCATCACAGTGTCTTGGGACGTATAGAGTCTACATCAGTGCTGCATCTCACTCATCTTCAGGAAATAGAGTTGGGGCTGAAATCTCTGGGCTTCTTGCAGATCCTACATATTGTGATGGGCCCTGTGGCTGCGATATCTCCCTGAACTGAGTGATCTTTATCATCCATGAAGGCCTGCTGCTGCTCCTGGGATTGCTGTCAGCCTTGGTCATCCTGCATCCACCTTCTCCTTCTTAGAAGAAAGCTACAGTGACCAACATGCCTCAATAGCTAGACACATGGCTCAGTGGAAATGACCTATGTTGCGAGCAGAGGGAACATGATGTTGAGATCATAATAAATATCTGAGCAAGCTCAAAGGTCCGAATGGCCTATTCCCACTTCTATATTCTATATTTCTATGATTGTAGTGGGCAAAGATATCAGTGGAGGTCAGTATGTCTTTAATCTTCTGAAGGACCATCTGTTGCTCTGCATCCCAATACTGTGTTTGTGACTTCTGCAAGAAATTTTCCAAGGATTCAGAAATAAGTGGTGTGGTAAAAGCTTGGTTGATTAATTCACCATACACAGAAACCATTGCAGATCATGCACTGACTTTAGTGTTGGGAAGTTTTTGATTGCCTCGGTTTTCTGGGAATCAGAATGTATTCAATCCTTCTGATGATGTTATCTAGAAAACAGATGACATCCCTAGGAAATTCACATTTGTCATTCATCATAGGGCCTGCTGCCTGTAAATGCCATCATTTAATTTTCTATTGTGGAACTGGGTAGTTTCAACATTATGAGGGTATCATCCATGTGGCATATGATGCTTGTAGTAACTATAAAAATGTTGGAAACGGTAAATTGGAAAATCTATGGTGCAGAAGCAAAACCAAAGGGTAGTCTATTGAAATAGTGTTGACTGAAAGGTCTAGTGAAGGTGCTGAGTATTTGACACTTATCATCTAGTGGGACTTGTGTAAGCCCACCATTCATATCAATTTGCAAATATTCTATGCATGGAAATTTTAGGCAAACTGGCACCAACTGTAGACATAGGATGAATTTCTCTCATAACTGCTTTATGAGATCGGCACATATCCATATGGAGCCATTGGGCCTGGCACCTATGATTTGACCACCATTCTGCAGGTTGAGTCACTGTGGAAATAATGACCATATTGATCATGTCCTCCAATTGTCTTTTTACATTTTCTGTTAATGGGTGAAGGATCTTACTAGGTGTAAAGAGACATCCTGGTTTGGCATCAGCAATCAAAATGATTTTACAAGGAATTTCCAGCTTTTGTAGTTTATTTATTTCATTAGGTTAAATAAAACAAACAAAATTTCAGTCTCGGGCTGCTGTACACTTCACTGAGGATCAACGCAACCTGGAAGAACAGCATCACAATTTCCACTTAGGGACCCTGCAGCTTTCAGAACTTAATATTGAATTCAATAATGTTAAATCCTAAACACATCCTTCCAAGTTCTTCATCTAACCCCACACCCCAGGCCCTGACATGCCATGGGCTGCTTTACCTACTCATAGTCCCCATCATCATCTTTTCTCTTTGCCTGGATTAGCAACCATTTCTTTCGCTGCCTAATTTTCTTTCTGTCCCACTGGGCTCATTCCCTCCAGCCCCAATCATCAGCATATATTCTACCTTTACCTTGTTACTATCAATTCTGAAGAAGGGTCACTGGAATTAAATCATTAACTTTGCTTTCTCAGTACTTTGCTTGATCAGTAAGCTTTGCATGGTCAGGGAGTAGCGATCCATAAGATCTTAAGACTATAAGATTTAGGAACAGAAATTAAACCATTTGGCCCATCTAGACTGCTCCACCATTCAATCATGGCCCCCTTCTCATGCCTTCCAGCTGTAACCTTTGATCCCCTTAACAATCAAGAACCTGTCTATCTCTGTCTTAATATGCAGAATGACCTGGCCTCCACAGCCTTCTGTGCCAATGAATTCCACAAGTTCACCACTCTCTGCTGAAGACATTCCTCCTCATCTCCATTCTAAAGGGTCTTCCCTTTCCTCTAAGGCTGTGCTCTCAGGTTCTCATTTGTCCTGCTAATAGAAATATCTTCCCAATATCCACTCTATCCAGGTCTTTCAGTATTCTGTAAGTTTCAGTTAGATCTCCCCATCATTCTAAACTTCATCAAGTATAGACTCAGAGTCCTCAAAAGTTCCTCATACACAAAGGGACTTGGGAGACCTAGTCCAGGGTTCTCTTAAGTTAACTCGCAGGTTGAGTTGGTAATTAGGAAGGCAAATTTTGGCATTTATTTCAAGAGGACTAGAAATTCAAAGCAAAGGTGTAGTTCTGAGGCATTATAAGGCCAGACCATACTTAGAATATTTGAGCAATTTTGGGCCCCATATGTCAGGAAGGATATACTGGCCCTGGAGTGGGTCCAGAGGAGGTTCACAAGAATGATCCCATGAATAAAAGGCTTAATTTATGAGGAACTTTTGAAGAAGTTTCACAACATCTTTCCGATAGGAAGGAGACCAGAATTGCACGCAATATTCCAAAAGTGGCCTAACCAGTGTCTTGTACAGCCGCAACATGACCTCCCAACTCCTGTACTCAGTACTCTGACCAATAAAGGAAGGCATACCAAACGCCTTCTTCACTATCCCATCTACCCATGGCACCACTTTCAAGGAGCTATGAACCTGCACTCCAAAGTCTCTTCGTTCAGCAACCTCACCATTAAGTGTAAAGGTCCTACTAAGATTTGTTTTCCCAAAATGCAGCACCTTGCAATTACCTGAATTAAACTCCATCAACCACTTCTCAGCCCATTGGTCCATCTGATCTAGATCCCATTGTAATCTGAGGTAACCTTCTTCGCTGTCCACTACACCTCCAATTTTGGTGTCATCTGCAAACTTACTAACTATATCTCTTATGCTCACATCCAAATCATTTATATAAATGATGAAAAGTAATGGACCCAGCAGCGATCCTTGTGGCACTCCTCTGGTCACAGGCCTCCAGTCTGAAAAACAACCCTCCACCACCACCTTCTGTCTTCTACCTTTGAGCTGGTTCTGTATCTAAATGGCTAGTTCTCCCTGTATTCCGTGAGATCTAACCTTGTTAATCAGTCTGCCATGGGGAACCTTGTCGAACGCCTTACTGAAGTCTATATAGATCACGTCCATTGCTCTGCCCTCATCAATCCTCTTTGTTAATTCTTCAAAAAACTCAATCAAACTTGTGAGACATGATTTCCCACACATGAAGCCATGTTGACTAGGGTTCAGAAAAGATTTACAAGAATGTTGCCAGGGTTGGAGGAATTGAGCTGTAGGGAGAGGTTGAATAGTCTAGGGCTATTTTCCCTGGAGAATTGGAGGCTAAGGGGTAACCTATCATGAAGGGTATGGATAGGATAAATAGACAAAGTCTCTTCCCTGGAGTGGGGAGTCCAGAACTAGAGGACATAGGTTTAGAGTGAGAGGGGAAAGACATAAAAGAGTCAGTTCTAAGAGGCATCATTTTCACGCAGAGAGTGGCTATGTGTATGGAATGAGCTGCCAGAGGAAGTGGTGAAGGCCAGCATGATTGCAACATTTAAAAGGCATCTGGATGAGTATATGAATAGGAAGGGTTTGGAGGGATATGGGCCGGGTGCTGGCAGGGGGGACTAGATTGGGTTGGATATCTGGTCGGCATGGATGAATTGGACCGAAGGGTCTGACTGAAATTTTCAGAATACCGAGAAACGTGGATAGAGTGGATGTGGACAAGATGTTTCTACTGGTATGAGTGAGGAGGACCCGGGGCATGTCTCAGACAGAATGGACAACCGTTCAAAACTGCAATGAAGAGGAATTAATTTAGCCAGGGGGTGGTTAATATGTGGAACTAATTACCACAGCAGGCTGTAGAGGCCAACTCATTGAAAGTATCTACATAGGTTCTTGATTAGTCTGAGGATTAGGGATTATGGAAAGAAGGCAGGAAAATGATGTTAAGAAACATATCAGCCACGATCGAATGGCAGAGCAGACTCAATGGGCCAAATGGCCTAATTCAGCGCATATATCTTATGGTTTTATGGTCTTCTCTCCACAGATGCTGTCAAATCTGCTGAATTTCGTTAACAATTTGGGATACTTTTGCTGTTCGATGCTTTTCCAGTGTGTTTGTGTAGTCTGTGTAGGTGCTTGAGATAAAGCAAATCTTCTTATTCAATTGGGAAGATTGGTTGTTACTAACAATGTATGCTTTGTGTGAACTTTGAAAGTCAGTCTGATATGCAAATCCATTTAATTATAGTTATGGTACCACCAGCTGCATGCAGCTTTAGATTACATGATAAAATGTTCATTTTGACTAACTATGGAGTATCATCCAAGATAACTGTAACACTGGCACCAGTATCTAGCTAAAACCTAGTTAAAAAAAATCCTTTGTATAAGGAACTTCTGTTAAATCAATATTAGGTTACTGATTAATGTCCACTTTGGAATGGTAATATATGTTTTCCTAGGTCTCTGATCTTCGTGTGAAGAAGCATGTTCCCTTCCAGCGTTGGAGTATTCTTCAGCGTTGGATGAGAATGTTCAAAACCTTAGGAATTGTACTTTCTACATTTGCCAATATGTATTCATCCAGCAGATGAATTTGAGAAGCTTAAGTTTTTCAGGTGGAAAGATTGGTATAGGTGGATTTTGTTGCTTTATTTAATTGTTGAAAGGGAGTTGAAGCTATACATTAACTTTTGATTTGCATAATGATTGTTTTAAGCTTTTGATCTCTTTGTAGTACAATCACTTTGTTGCTTGTATTCTTTGTTAATTAAAATTATTTTTGAATCTGTATTGATGGAAAGGTTGTTGTAGTACTAAAACTGAAAATTATTAAAGTTTTTTCAATTTTAATTGTTATCTTCAATGTAAGTTATAGAACATAGAACATAGAAGAATACAGCGCGGTACAGGCCCTTCGGCCCTCGATGTTGCGCCGATCCAAGCCCACCTAACCTACACTAGCCCACTATCCTCCATATGCCTATCCAATGCACGTTAAAATGCCCATAATGAAGGAGAGTCCACCACTGCTACTGGCAAGGCATTCCATGAACTCA
>NC_057718.1:28731725-28755263 GCF_004010195.1 Chiloscyllium plagiosum | reverse complement strand
TTCTCAAAGAATTCCATAAGGTTTGTGAGGCACGACCTGCCCTTCACAAAACCATGCTGACTATCCTTGATCACATTATTCCTATCCAGATGTTCATAAATCCTATCCCTTACAATTCTCTCTAAGACTTTGCCCACAACAGAAGTGAGACTCACCGGCCTATAGTTACTAGGGTTATCCCTACTCCCCTTCTTGAACAAGGGAACCACATTTGCTAGCCTCCAATCTTCCGGCACTACTCCTGTAGACAACGAGGACATAAAAATCAAGGCCAATGGCTCTGCAATCTCCTCCCTTGCTTCCCAGAGAATCCTAGGATATGTTTTTCCTTTATCACTTGGGTGTCTTCATAGAGACGAAACAAGATATCCTGACAGCAGAAACTTTTCCAAAGATGTATAGATATGAACTTTCTGCGAATGGCTTCAGTCAATTCCATTCAATGATATTTTGACTGTATCATTGATCTTTGTAACATTGTTACATTATTGTTGACTATTTCCGTGTCTGAAGTATTTGTGCTCTGAATTTGACACCACTTGATCAGATTTGCATTCTTTCTTTCTCTGATTTGTATGGATTTGAATGAATAAAATCCATAAAACAGCTTAGCTGTTGAATAAAACTTCAAATTTGTCATCAAATCATCAAAATAATAAAGATTTCATGAACTTCATTGTTTGGGCTTTGATACCTTGAATTGCAGTAACAATTTTCACTTCTGATTTTTTTAATCGTCTTTAAGCCTGTGTCTAACTACTATCTTAACTCACTGTGGTCAACTTTGTCATTGAAAACATAATTCAAAATTTTATGAACTCACTGTCAGAAGTCCTTACTGTGTTCATCAGCCAAGTTTTTCAAATGTAAACAACATTTTAATGTTTCCTCCCTCGAGGGATTAAATCTGCTTTCAGAGATTAGGTTGCTGCTAAAAGCTGTAGCTTCCAAGAACAAGATTTCCTTTCCAGAGCAGCATTGTCAATGTCAAACATTGTCCCTGTTCCTAGAAGGTAACCTCATGGATGTTTGCATTTTTTTCAAGTTGTGTGCTCTTCTAGCAAGGATGAAAAGCAGAGAAGCATAATGTAAGAGCTCTTTTGCAATGGTTTGAATTGAAAAGGACAGGGGATAATATTTGTGGAGGTTGACTGTGAATCATGGGTATGTGAGGCCAATGCTGTCAGTATAGAGTTCGATGGCTGAAAGTTTTAAGCTATTCATTTGTCATGCCCTCCTAAAGTCCTACACCCTCTTGGTAAATATTTCTTTGGAGAGAGCACACTTCTGTTTCTCATTTTCTCATTCATTTCTATCCTTGCTTGCTTGGTTTGAGAGGTTATCACATCCTCCCATCCATGGCAGTAGTAATATCACTGCAGTCTCTCAGATCCACCCATTATACTTCCTGGTAAAGTGAAAGACCAAGGAGAAGACTCAACATGTCTCTTCTCCATTTCTGGGGCAGCAGTATCAAATATCAAAGCGCTAGTGAGCCACTCTTAACTATGTTATGTGCCATTAATTAGAATCATTAACAGAATCAATGCCTATTTCTCCCCCTCCACACACACACACCCTTAAATAGGGATCCAAAGGCAGGGAAAACTCTAACGTCAGCATTTGGGGTCATGACCCACAAATGATCCTGTCGTTAGTCAACTTTAGTGTGTTGGAATACAATGAATGGATGGGAGCACCACCACCTGCAAGATCCACTTCAAGCCACATACCATTCTGTTTTGGTATTATGTTGCTATTTTTGCACTTTTGGTGGATCGAAATCCTGCAATACCCTGACAAACAGCACTGTGGATGTGCTACAACATTTAGACCATAAGAAAGGCAATAAATTTTAGTCTGGCTAGTAACACCTCTTCCTGTGAAAGAATAATAAAATAATGTATTATGTTGCTAAATTTTGTATCAGCCACAATCTTCAAAATATAATCCCATATGAGAACATAACCAATACAGTTTCACTGATATGTTTCTTTTTCTCTCCTGCATGCAAGCCCAGATCATTTTTATACACGCCTGGGTGGGTTGCAGCAATCTGTCTTGTAGATTGTATACCTTGTTGCTGCTGTGCATCAGTGGCAGACTGAATGTATGTTTAGGGTGATAGACAGAGTGTCATTCTCACAGGTTGATGTGTGTGTTGTGCTCCATATTTGTAGGCTTGTGAGTTCTTTAGGGACTTACAAAATGTAGAGTATGCAAAGAGAGCCACCTCCTGGTCTAATGAGAAAAAGTAACTAAAATGGAGTTTATTGCTTTTCTACACCTACTTATAAATTATAAGAACAGGTTCTGCATTACTACAAAGATTATTGGTGGACCTTGCCTTATGTCTATCTCCCATAAAATTGTACATATGCTCCTTAAGACATCATCACAATGGATGGTGTTTGTTGTACTTAATCAAATGTCAACTACTTCAGCTTCTTCTAGGCCTATAAACAACATCTCACCCAAACATTATTTCTATTGTTTGGAAGTTTGAAAAAAAAGTCAAAACAGCTGCAATTTTAAAAGGGAGAAGAACAGACGCAGGAAGCATATGGTGAGGACAGTGCAGGAGAGAGAGAGAGCGAGAGAGAGAACCTGCACAGTTACAGCCTTTGCTGTTTTGAATTCATATATCTGCCAGAGGAAGCAGTGGAGGCTGGTACAATTGCAACATTTAAGAGGCGTTTGGATGGGTATATGAATAGGAAGGGTTTGGAGGGATATGGGTGGAGTGCTGGCAGGTGGGACTAGATTGGGTTGGGATATCTAGTTGGCATGGATGGGTTGGACTGAATGCTGTACATCTCTATGACTCTAATAATAGTTACACATGTATTACATTTGCCTCTGCTGCATGTCCCACAAGTTTTTGACATTACAAATTCAGATTATCCAGAAGTTTCTGCGTTCCCCACCTCCTACCCCCCCCCCCCCCCCCGGAACTAGGAAGAGTGATAATTAACTCATAGTTTTCTTGGATTGTCTTCTTGATGGTGTGATGTCTAAGGATCTCTTCTGAACTAGAGGAACTTTAATATTTTGTATTTCTTTTGCAGAGGATATTGTGCCTGTTGTGCAGGCATGTTTTCTTCATAATATCCTTAACCTTTAGACGTTGCTCTGTCTTTTCTATTTGGTGTTTTCCACAAAATTGTTTTAACCTAATCTTTAAGTTGTGTCCCACCTGTAGATTGGTGCTGAAGTAGGTACATTTTTTACTTAAATTTGTTGATTACTTTAGACTTTCTCATTCGTGCTCAGTGATTGAATTATAAGTAAAATCACTTGTTCATTTCCTCAGTTGTGCTAGCTGAAAATTCCTTCTTACTTGACATGTTATTCATTATAACTGTTTGGAATTCTTCTTTGAAAAGTAGGGAGATTAGATATTCAACTTGAAATTGTTCCTTCTTAGTTATCTCAGTATCTACTGGTGTGACTTGGATTAGCAATGACTAGCTTTTCACTTTGCTGTATTGCAATCTGACTCAATTTAGTTGTGGATGCTTCTGTTGCCTAATGTGTGGTGTACTATTCAGTTGTTGCCTCTTTGTTTGCCTTTCTTCTTGAAGTTCGTTGGCACTTAGAATCTGAACTATCTTCAGTGTTGATACGTTTTCACCATAGCACACCAGTATATTCACAATATCCCATCCCATGGTGATATAACACAATTTCTAACCTCTGGGTATTCTGCTTTTTGTTTATGCTCTGCCACGATTGAACAGATTCCTACAAAGGTTTCGACTGCTGTTCCTTGATCCTTTGTTGTTTAGCATCTTCTAATTTTTGAATGAGATTGAGGTCAATACATGCCTTTCTACTCAAAAGTGAGAATTCCAGGTCATGAGGTACATATAGGTTTTCCAGCATTTGATGTCCCCTACATTGGACAGTTGCTTGCTGTGTACCTTTAACATTACATGTGATGCCCCTTGGATATTTCATTGAATCTCTGCTGGCTGTAGCCAGTATTATGTCACCCAATGATTATTATCTGATTGCATTGTGATACTTGTTTCTGTGTCTAACTAACATTTTGTGAGATCCTCATTGACATAAATGTCAGTTTGCCACAATGTTTGATGGGGGTCTCATCTACCTCATTTACCTCTTGGTCTGGGTGATTCTTTGGTCTTTTGTCTTTCTGATGCTGTGCCCTCCTTTGACACACTTTCCAAATATTTCTTATTGATTTACAGTAAAAACATTAAGTTTTAATAGTCAGGCACTGTTGTGTCTGTGAGATTCCTTAGCTCCATAGTATTAACATGACATTTAGTAACTGGTGTCTGTCCTGCCTGCTGCTTTGGCTTATCACGTGTGCCCTTTGGAGTTTGTGAACTTTGAGAATTGTATGTGAATATGTAGATGAGAGTAAACCAGTTGATGTAGTGTATATGGATTTCAGCAAGGCGTTCAGTAAGGTTCCCCACAGTAGGCTATTATACAAAATGCGGATGAATGGGATTGTGGGAGACATAGCAGTTTGGATCAGTAATTGGCTTGCTGAAAGAAAACAGAGGGTTGTAGTTGATGGAACATGTTCATCTTGGTGTCCAGTTACTAACAGCATACCGCAAGGGTCGGTGTTGGGTCCACTGCTGTTCGTCATTTATATAAATGACCTGGAAGAGGCTTAGAAGGGTGGGTTAGTAAATTTGCGGACGACACTAAGGTTGGTGGAGTTGTGGAAAGTGACGAAGGATGTAGTAGGTTGCAGAGAGACATAGATAGGATGCAGAGCTGGGCTGAGAGATGGCAAATGGAGTTTAATGTGGACAAGTATGAGGTGATACACTNNTGCGGCCGCACTTGGAGTATTGTGTACAGTTCTGGTCACCGCATTATAAGAAGGATGTGGAAGCTTTGGAAAGGGTGCAGAGGAGATTTAATAGGATGTTACCTGGTATGGAAGGAATGTCTTACGAGGAAAGGCTGAGGGCCTTGAGGCTGTTCTCGTTAGAGAGAAGAAGGTTGAGAGGTGACTTAATAGAGACATACAAGATAATCAGAGGGTAGATAGGGTGGACAGGGAGAGCCTTTTTCCAAGTATGGGGATGGCAAGCATGAGGGGACACAACTATAAAGTGAGGGGAGATAGGTATAAGACAGATGTCAGAGATAGTTTCTTTACTCAGAGAGTAGTAAGGGTATGGAATGCTTTGCCTGCAACAGTAGTAGATTCGCCAAGTTTAAGTGCATTTAAGTCGTCATTGGACAGGCATATGGACGTACATGAAATAGTGTAGGTGGGATGGGTTTCAGATTGGTATAACAAGGCGATGCATCATCAAGGGCTGAAGGGCCTGTACTGCGCTGTAATCTTCTATGTTCTATGTTCTAATACATCCTGTCACTGCCCCATCTGTAACTGATTCCCTCTCAGAGATGTGCTCTGATTTCCACCCCCCTGCCAAACTAGTTTACATCCTCCCAAATCACATGGGTTTGTCTTCTACCTCATTTACCTCTTGGTCTGGGTGATTCTTTGGTCTTTTAAGTTTAAATGCATTTAAGTCGTCATTGGACAGACATATGGACGTACATGAAATAGTGTAGGTGGGATGCGTTTCAGATTAGTATAACAAGGCGACGCATCATCGAGGGCCAAAGGGCCTGTATTGCGCTGTAGTGTTCTATGTTCTATGTTCTATGATTCCAAAGATCACCTGCACCAAGTTTGATCTTCTTCATTTAGGATTGATCCATGTTTCTGCTAGAACTCTGCTTTATTCGCCATCTGAAAGGCTTTCTCTAGAGTCAGGTCTTCTTTGGACTGTAATTAATCTAACAAAGATTACATCAGCAATGCCTACAATAATTCAGTCTTCTGAATTCTGACTAAGACCCTAATAGTCACATCGATCCACTCATCTGTAGAAATCATTAATGAAGTAATCTATGGATTTTGCAGGATACTTTTTTTATTGAAGAAGTGAACACTGCAGGTAGTAAATATAATGCTAATTTAGCAGTCTGTGCTATCCTGGGCAGTGTTGAACTTCTTAAATGTGATTGGAGCTGCTCTAATCCAGGCAAGTGGAGAGTATTCTATCACACTCCTGACTTGTGCCTTTTGGATGTTGGAAATGATTAAATAGTTGGGAGTGAATTACTTTCTGTAGAATTGCCAACCTTTGACCAGCCTTTATAGCTACAACATTTATATGGCTGCTTTCAGTTCCGTATCTTATCAATGGTGATGGGTGTTAAGAAGAATTCAGCAATGGTAGTGTCATGAAATATCAATGGAGATGGTCAGTTTCTCTCTTGTTGGAGATGGTCTATATTGGAGTTCAATATGTAGATTTTTTTAAGGGTCAAATAGCTCCACAGTTGACTGTGAACTGGTGGTGTTCTTTGGACTTAAGAACTGGGTACTCCCCATAGTGATGTGGTTGACTCTTAACTGCCCTCTGAAAATCCCCTAGCAAAACACCAAGGTGCAGGGGAAATTAGGGATATGTGATAAATGTTAGCCCTGCCTGCAATATCCACATTCTATAAGAGAAAAGAAGTGGGTTCTTCATTGGTGGACCTCCTTGTGTGCTTGCACCTGAGATGACTAAAGGAGACACCACCTGATCACAGACAGTAGGTGGGGAATCATAGTTCTTGACTGTCTGCCTCACTTCCAAGACTATGTTTGTGCCAGCGTCCTTAGAGTCAGAGATGTGGTGTGCACAAATACCCTTGAGGAATTTAAAGAAAGGTGAACACCGTGAGGGCATGGATGCACTATTTCCTTCTCCAACTCCTTTTTCATTTAGTCCTTCCCTCTTTTCCTACCCTTCCCTTTTGTTTTTGTTGCATTGCCCCTAGTGAGCCATGCTTGTAACTTGGCATTTTAATTGGTATCATGGGTGATTTGGTGATGACATATTTTTAAAAAGCTGACTGTGGAGAGGATGGTATTTCCCAACTGCCTACCTCTCTTCAATGGCTATGCTTGGAGAGGGACCAAGCAGTATTCATCAATACCCTCAAGCTTTTAAACGTAGGTGAGCACAGTGGGGGCTGGAGTGCATTATCTCCCCCTCCACCAATGGTTCGATTCAGTTCCCTCCTTCATTTCCCCATCTTTTGTGGGTTATTTTTTATTATTGTAATTCTACCCCTGTGGCATTGTGTGAAAAAAGCGTAAAAGAAACTGGGTTCTTTACCAATATCCTAAAGAACATTAGAGGGAGGAAAGCGCCAGGGTATTGGGATGCATAATATCTCTACCAATTCCATGTTGATTTAATCCTCTCCCTTGTTTCCTTCACTTTTTGTTTTTTTGTTATCATGATACTTCCCCAAGTGACCAGTGTTTTTTTTATTTGTGATGAATTAATTAGGTAATTTGTTGATGAATGTTTAGAATAAAAAAGAACAAGCTAGATTCTTTGTCACTGTCCCTGGTGGGCAATAAGTGTTATTTGTTAATTAGTTAATTGAGTGATTTGATGGTAGGTCTTTCAAAATTAAAAAAAAAACTGGGTTCTTGAGGGTCTTGTTGGTATAAGAGTACCTTTGGGCCAAAAAGTCTCGGTTCAAGTACCACCTGCACCAAAAGTGTGTCATAACACAGCTGAACAGGTGGACTTAAACCCAAAAGGAAAGAGCTGGATTCTTTCTCAGTGGGGAGTGGGCATCCTGGATAGGAAAAGGGTTAGTAGAAAAAGGTGGAAACTGATGTTTGTGCTAAACTACAGATTTACAATAAAATACTTGTAAATGTCTGCAAGTCTTTAGCAGCCTGATTCAACATATGGATATTGATCCGTTGACCAGTCTAGAGCTCCAACTAAACATGGGCAGGTGGAAAATTTGCTGTGATGGCACCAGGAAAAGTAAATACAGGGTTCAGGAATGGTCAGCCTTTCTTGAGTGTGTTGCGCCCATTCTTAAGAATGTTCTCTCGCAATGATTCTGATGCACTGAAGGTGCAATAGCAAGAAAACAACATTCAAATAAAATGGAGGAACAGCAAACAAAGTTGTGAGGCAGAATCTGTAAGAATCTGATGTTCTAATTACAGATCAGTTCTAATGGTATTGCTCCACCTGCTCCAAACATACGCTCCAACTCTCCTTCTCCTGCTTCCCCTCTACAGGCAGAAGTTTGGAGGAGTAGCAAAGGCAGGGGTGGGGGGAGAACCTGTGATTGGAGGAGATGGGGTATCAGCATGGAATTAACAGGAGAGAGAGAGAGAGACAGAGAAAAGGGCCAAAAATTATGGTAATTCCTGTCCAGGTAAAGTGTCAGTGAAAGCATAAGCGACTGAATGACAGACAGAGAGATAGAAGGGAATTGAGGGTGAGGAGGCAACTTAGGATGCGAGAGAGAGAGAGGGAGATTTTGAATATAAGGCAATTTTTCTCATCTTTCACATTTACTGATTAGTTTATTGATTTAAATCTATGATGTTCCAACTAATTCTATAGAAAATCTTTATATTGTCTTTTAAAACCCTCCTCCTGAAGCTGGCATTCAAATTTAGAAACTACTAAAGGACAATAACCAAACAAAAAAAAAAAATGGTAAATCCTTTTCAGACCATTTTCTTCTTAATTTCCATTAAGGCAAAAAATTGTTTTGGAAGTAAAGTTTAAAATAGAAAAGAACATAAGTATGGGGATGAATACAATGTGGAGGAAGTGCATTTTTTTTAAATTTTGGATTTTTCTTTAAATGTGTAGATGTGCCTGTGTGCAAGTTTTTGTTGATTGTCAATGTATGAATATTTTTAAAGTAGTTTCAACACATGAAAAACATTGGAATCCGGTTGATGCAGAACAGCCCCGACCCTCAAGACCTTGAGATTTCTATTATATAATTGTCTGGAGAAGGGCAGCAGATGGATATGTGGGCAGGAGAAGATGGTGGATGAAGGAAAACTGTTTAATTATTGCTGGATCTTTGACTCACTGCCCAGCAGCAAGTCTGTTATTTCTTGTATTCTTTGATGGATGCTTAGAATGAGTTTGCAAATGCCTGCTTTGAGAACAATTTGGTTTCTAACATAAATCTTTAGATCAAAGGAGCTCATAATCTAATCTAATAATCAAAAATTATCCCGGGGAAATCTCAGAGACCACCCTCAAGAAAACTTTTGAACTCTGACATCATCTTTGCTGTACTGATGTGTCAATATTGCTTGCCATTACAAAGGTGAGTGAGAGTGAAAGAATGCTGATGTTGTTCCAAGTCAGGATAGTACATGGCTTATATGGTCTGCTGTTCTCAGACATCTGCTGCTTTTGGTCTTCAAGGCCATGAGTTGAAAGATGTTATTGAAGGACGCTGGTAGTGCTTGGAGATTGCATGCACTGTTGCCACGACGAGCAAGTAGCAGGTTGAATGAATATTAAACGTGTTAGATGGACTACCAATGAAGTGAACTGTTTAGTAATGGATGGTATTGAGTTTCTTGAGTACTGTAGTAACTGCTCTCATCTAAGTAAGTGAAGAGTATTCCATCACACTCCTCTTGGCTTTTGCCTTGTCGATGTTGGACAGGCATTTGGCAGATACAACGTGAGTTCCTCACCATAGATTTTTGAGAAGTCCAAGAGGATTGAAAGACTACAAATACAGCACTATCATTTAAAAAGGGAAGAAGATAAAAAAAAAGTTAACTATAAGTAGTTAGCTTAATGTCTGTTATTGGGAAAATGTTAGAGTCAGTTAGAAACAATGTAATAACCGAGCATTTAGAAATGCATAATATGATCAAGCATAGTTAGCATGGCTTCATGAAAGGAAAATCATGGCTGACAAATGCATTAAAATTTTTTGAGGAGGTAACAAGCAGTATAGGTAAAGGGGAAGCAGTAAATGAAGTTTATTTGGATTTTTAGAAGATGCTTGATAAGGTACCACACATTAGGCTACTTAGTTAATTAGGCAAAGTACAACGTGTTGGAATGTAACACTGGCAGCCAGATTTCTAATACCAAAACTAGTTCTACTGTAATGAAGGCTATGTCAGGGTCCAGGAATCGATTTTGATAGGGGACTCTCTAGTCAGGGGCCCAGCTAGACATTTCTGTTGCCAACAGCAAAACATCAGAATGGTGTTTACCAGAGTCAAGAATGTCTTGGACAGGGTGCAGAATAATCTCAAAGGGGAGCGTGATCAGCAGGAGATCCTTGTACATTTTGGTAACAACAACATAGAAAGAGAAAGGAACGAGATTCTCAAGACAGCATATGGGAAATAAGGCAGGAGGTTAAAAAGTCACAGCTGGATTGTTCCTGGTGCTACGTGCTGGTGAGAGTGGGAATAGGAGGATAGAGCAGATGAATGTGTGGCTGAGGAGCTGGCCCAAGCAGCAGGGATTCACATTTTTGGATCATTGGAATCTCTTCTAGGGTAGAAGTGACCTGTATAAAAAGACCGGTTGCATCTGAATTGGAAGGGGACTATATTCTGGCAGGGAAATTTGCCAGTGCTACTTGGGAGGCTTTAAAGTATTAAGTGGGAGGGGGCCCAAAGAGATAGTGGGATAGGAGATAAGTCTGAGGCTGGTGCAGTTGAGAAGAGGAGCAAGTCAAATAGTCATGACTGATAAATTAAGCTGCATTTATTTCAATGTAAGAGGTCTGACAGATGATCACAGGGTATGGTTGGGAACATGGAACTGGTATAGATTAGATTAGTATGGAAACAGGCCCTTCAGCCCAACAAGTCCACACTGACCCTCTGAAGAGTAACCCTCCCAGACCCATTCCCCTACATTTTATCCCTGACTACTGCGCCTAACACTATGGGCAATTCAGCACAGCCAATTCACCTGACCTGCACATCTTTAGACTGTGGGAGGAAACTGGAGCACCCAGAGGAAACCCACGCAGACACAGCGAGAATGCACAAACTCCAAGACAGTCACCCGAGGCTGGAATCGAACCCAAGTCCCTGATGCTGTGAGGCAGCAGTGCTAACCACTGAGCCACCAAAGTATATCTTAGCTATTACAAAAACGTGGCTTAGAGTGTGGCAGGACTGGCAGCTTAATATTCCAGGGTATAGATTCTATAAGAAGGATAGAAAGGGGGGCAAAAGAGGAGGACAGTAGTGTTTTTGCTTAGAGATAACTTTGCAGCTGTACTTAGGGAGGACATTCCTGGGAGTGTATTCAGTAAAGTTATGTAGGTGAAACTGAGAAATAAGAAAAGGATGATCACCTTATTGGGATTGTACTATAGACATCCAGGTAGTCAGTGGAAAATTGAGAAGCAAATTTATAAGGAGATCTCAGATATCTGTAAGAATAACAGGGTTGTAGTGGTAGGGGATTTTAGATTAGATTAGATTAGATTACAGTGCGGAAACAGGCCCTTCGGCCCAACAAGTCCACACCGACCCGCCGAAGCGAAACCCACCCATACCCCTACATTTACCCCTTACCTAACACTACAGGCAATTTAGTAAGGCCAATTCACCTGACCCTGCACATCTTTGGATGGTGGGAGGAAACCGGAGCACCCGGAGGAAACCCACGCAGACATGGGGAGAACGTGCAAACTCCACACAGTCAGTCGCCTGAGGCGGGAATTGAACCCTGGTCTCTGATGCTGTGAGGCAGCAGTGCTAACCACTGTGCCACCGTGCCACCCACTTTTCAAACATAGACTGGGACTGCCAAATAATGTTAAGTGCTTGGACGAAGAGGAATTTGTTAAGAGTGTATTTTCTGATTCAGTATGTGGATGTACCTACTAGAGAAGGAACAAAAATTGACCTTCTCTTGGAAAATAAGGCAGGGCAAGTGACTGAGAAGTCAGTGGTGAAGCACTTTGGGCCTAGTGAATATAATTCTATTAGTTTTAAAATTGTTATGGAAAAGGATAGATCTGATCTGTAAGTTAAAGTTCTAAATTGGAGTTATTGCTTAACATTATTTTGATGGTGTTAGGCAATAACTTTTAAAAGTTGATTGGGAAAGGCTATTCGCAGGTAAAGGGATGGTTGGAAAGTGGGAAGCACTCAAAAATGAGATAACGAGGGTCCAGAGGCAGAGGCAGTATGTGCCTGTTAGTGTGAAGGGCAAGGCTGCTAGTCACAGAGAATGCTGGATGATCAGAGAAATTGAGGCTCTGGTCAAGAAAAAGGAGGTATGGACAGCTGGGATCGAGTGAATCCCTAGAGGAGTATAAGGGTAGTAGGAGTATACTCAACAGGGAAATCAAGAGGGGAAAAAGGGGACATGAGGTATCTTTGACAAATCGGGTTATGGAGAATCCAAAGAGATTCTACAGATATATTAAGGACAAAAGAGTAACTAGAGAGGAATAAGGCTCCTTAAAGATCAACAAGGCCGTATATGTGTGAACCGCAGGAGATGGGGAAAATACTCAACAAATATTTCGCGTCAGTATTTACTGTGGAGAAGAATATAGAAGCTAGAGAACTTGGAGATATAAATCGTGATATCTTGTAAAGTGTCCATAATACAGGGAGGAGGTGCTGGGCATCTTAAAATGCATAAAGATGCCAAATGACTGGTGGGTGGCTAATGTTATGCCTTCATTATTATTTCCTTTACCTTGAAAGTGCTAAGGCAAAGTCAGGCCGGTAAGCCTGACATCAGTGGTGAGTAAGTTGTTGGAGGGGATCCTGATGGACAGGATTTACATGAATTTGGAAAAGCAAGGACTGATTAAAAATAGTCATTGTGACTTTGTATGTGGGAAATCGTGTCTTACTAACTTGATTGAGTTTTTTGAAGAAATGACAAAAGAAAATTGAAGAAGGCAGAGTGGTGGAAATTGTCTATATGGATTTGAGCAAGACATTCGACAAGGTTCAATGTGGTAAACTGGTTAGCAAGGATAGATCACATGGAATCCAGAGAGAACTAGCCATTTGGAAACAAAATTGGATTGAAGGTAGGAGACAGAGTATTGTGGTGGAGGGTTGTTTTTCAGACTGGAGCTCTGTGACCAGCAGTGTGCCACAAGGATCGGTGCTGGTCCACTGCTTTTTGTTATTTATATAAATGGTTTGCATGTGAATATAGGAGTAAGTTTTCAGATGATACCAAAATTGATATAGTAGACAGTGAAGAAGTTATTTTAGTGTACAACAGGACTTTCATCAGATGGGCCGATGGGTGAGGAGTGGCAGACGGAGTTTAATTTTGATAAAAGTTGCATTTTGGCAATGCAAATCAGGGTCGGACTTTTCCATTTAATGGTAGGTCCAGGGGAATGTTGCTGTAAAACGAGGCCCTGGGCTGTAGGTTTATAATTCCTTGAAAATTGAGTCGCAGGGGGTAAGGGTAGTGAATAAGTTGTTTGGTAAGCTAATCTTTATTTGACAGTGCATTCACTATAGGAGTTGGAGGTCATGATATGGCTGCATTGGACATTGGTTTGGCCACTTTTGAAATATTATGTACGATTCTGTTCTCCCTGCTATAGGAAAAATGTTGTGAAACTTGAAAAGGTTTAGAAAATATTTGCAAGGATGTTATCAAGGTTGGACAATTTGAGTTATAAGGAGAATTGGAATAGCTGGGGCTATTTTCCATGAAGCGTCGGAGGCTGAGGGGTGATCTTACAGAAGTTTATAAAGTCATGACAGGCATCGGTTAGGGGAGTCCAAAACTAGAGGGAATAGGTTTAAGGTGAGAGGGGTGCATGAAATGAACTGCCAGAGAATGTTATGGACGCTGGTACAACATTTAAAAGGCATCTGGATAGGTACATGAATAGGAAGAGTTTAGAGGGATATGGGCCAAATGTTGGCAAATGGGACTAGATTAATTTAGGATATCTGGTTGGCATGGACAAGTTGGACTGAAGGGTCTGTTTCCATGCTGTACAAGTCTATGACTATAACTTAGATGAAGAAAGTAAGTGTACCATAATCAAGTTTGTGGATGACACAAAAATAGGTGAGAGGCAAGTGGTGAGGATGGCACAAAGAGTTTGCAGAGGGATATGGACTGGTTAAGTGAGTGGGAGCTGAAATACAGGAAGGATACTGGCATTGGAGGCAGGCCAGAGAAAGTTGGCGAGGTTGATATCAGGTATGGAGGGTCTGTTTTATGAGAAGTTCATTAGATTGTACCTGCACTCATTGGAATGTCAAAGAATGAAAGGCAACCTTATTCAAACATATGTAATTCTAAGACAACTTGACAGTGTCGATGCAAATGGTTGTTTCCCCTTGTGGGAGAGTTTTGGACAAAAGGGCGTAATCACACAATAAGGTGCCACACACTTAAAACAAAGTTGAGGAAGAGAGGCTTCTCTCAGAGGGTCATGAGTCTGTGGAATTCTGTTGGGGCTGTGTATTCAAGGCTGAGAAAGACAGATTTTCAATCAGTGAGGAAATCAAGAATTGTAGAGATAAGATAGGAAAATGAAGTTGAAGATTATCGGATCAGCATGATCTCATTTAATAATGTGCCATACTCAATCAGCTGAATGGCTACTTCTGCTCTTACATTTTATGTCTTACGAACATGGAATTTTCAACTTGCTTTTGTAGCCATTGTAATTGTATTGCTGGCCCAAATCACTTTTTGGTTAATGGTAACCTCAGGACATTGGTAATATGGGATTTAGCAGTGCTAATGTCATTGAACATCAAGGGTTGATGGTTAAATTCTTTCTTGCTGGAGATGGCCATCATTTGGCACTTGTTTGATGTGAACTTTACTTGCCACTTATCAGTCCAAATCTGGTTGTTGTCCAGGTTTTATCGCATATGGACTGAGATTGCTTCAGTGCATGAGGAGTCAAAACTGCTGCCAAACATTGTGAAATTATAAACGATAATCCTTATTTCTGACCTTATGATTGAAGGAAGATCATTGGCGAAACACCTAAAGTTGGTGGGCCTAGTATGCTATCCTGAGGGGCTCTTTTGTAAAATACACTTTGTACTGGACATAGTTGTGCCAGTATGAATTCAATGAAATCATGATGTTCAACAATTATTTCAATCTTTTGATAAATCAGAAAACTACTAAGACTGTCTTTGGTTAGCATTATATATTGGATACTGCTGCGTAAACTGCATTGAACTGAGTGTACTGCAATTAATTAGTACTTATTTATTATATGGGTAGAGAAAATTAACAGTGCCATCTAGTGGCAGTAGCAGAAAAATTTAGTAAATTCAAGTAAATAGTGACCTGGATTTGATGAACATGAAGGTGGGACTGGCATTTAATTGGGTGGTGGCATAGCTAAACTTTGCCACCTTCCCATCTCTGCTTGAATTAAATTCTGGGCAGCAAGACCCATGGTCGATCTTTTCACTGTGCCACCAAGAACCAATTAAAGACCGCTTCCTGAATGGCATACAGTGCAGCTAGTGAGACCCAAAGGATTGAAGATGACTCTGTCCAGTTTCCAAAGTAAATTACTAAATAAAATAACTGTGACAATAGGAGCGTCAAACAAAATCACAGTTGAGGATGGGTGTTATAAGATGACCTGCATGAGTTTTTAAAAGTAAATCTGCATTAGATGTTCATGAGTAATAGAGAAAAGGTCGATAGGAATCTTTGTAGGGTTTGAAACCAAACTTCAGCACTCCAACTTCAGGATGAATTTCTTGAACCAAGTTCACTGAAATTTAAAGGCAGGCTGAGTTTCACCATGGTAATTGGCTGGGAGTCCTTTTGCATGTATTTTCATCTCAGACATGGCCGGCTTTCAAGAGTGAAATTCTTAATCCTAATAAGTTCTCAGTAATTCTATACAAGTGGCATCCAGAGGGCATGTTTAGTTATTAGCCCATTTGTTGCAGTGTACTTGTGTCTCCTCGGATAATGTTTATCAGGCTGTTGTTCAGAATGGCTTTGAGCACTCACGATGAGCAAAACCTGGAGGTGTGACAAGAAAGTTGCCTAGCTATGGTAAAGAGCCTGTCCAAAACTGGCAAGTCTAAGTAGGGAAGGCATGAGAGGAGTACAGAGTTTCCAAAAGCCCAGGATTGCTATGGAATCTTCAGGAAATAAAGAGTAATGTGCAAAGCAAGCTTACAAATAAAGCCCAAAGATAAAAATCAAAGGACTGCTTTACAAAAGGTTTAATTTTTCCCATGAAAAATTCCAATTGAATACTTACGTTTATTAAATTAAGAAAACAGAGATAGTAATTATGCTGTTTAACTCAGTAGGGCAGTTGGATATTGGAAGACATGTGTGGCCATTCCCAGAAAATGACTAGCTACAGCTGACAACCCTAATGCAATAAGATGCACAGAGGTAGGCATGATATGCAAGCAAGACATGTTAAGGTAATTCATGCTGAGGAGGGAGTTGGGGTGGGGGCAGTGGAAATTGGGGATGGACTTTGGATGATGGTTGATTCTAAAGAGTTGTTAATGTCAATGGACGGAGTATGGGATTACATTGAGGGTACTGTGAAGCAGTAGGCTAATTACAATACACAAAGAGGGCATTCAGCTCACCATGGCTGAAGAGGCTGAATATACAAGCTGCTCATTCTCGCCTCACTTCATGGCACCTGGTCCATGACATGCAGATTACAGTGCTTCAGGTGTGGATCCAGGTTGATTTAAAATGTGTTGAGGGTTTCCACCTCAACCACCAAACGTGTTTGCACTCTACAAATACATACCTTGGACTTTTTGAAATTGAATTCTGTTTGCCACCTTTCTGCCCAATCAAGTAGACCATTCATATTCTCCTGCAGTCAACAGTCATTCTCCTACCCATCAATCTTTGTACAAAAACAAAAAGTGCTGGAGATCACAGCAGGTCAGGCAGCATCCACAGAAATAAAGCAAGCTAACATTTTGACTCTAGATGGCTTATTAGAGCTGACATGAAGTGTGGAGAGGGTAGAATTTATGCAATAATGGGGGAGAGGGAGCTTGGAGTGCTGGGAGAGAAAAGATGTTGAAAGAATTTTTGTATTGTCTGTGAGTTTTGAAATCATGTGTCCCACATTTATGTCTAAATTATTAGTAAATACCACAAACAACAAGGGACTCAAAACAAAGCTTGTGAAAGACAACTGGAAACCACGTTCTATTTAAAAGTATCTGTTGATCCATTATCCTTTGTTTTCTGTCACTAAACTAATTTTAGATCCAACTCATCTGTATTGCATGGGCTTTGAATTTTCTTTAAATATAAACCAAATTGGTTGAAATACTGAGGAACAAAACACCCCTATGTTTTGGTTCACAGTGAAATACACGTATGGAAAGGATGATAAGTAACTCAGATATTAATGCGTGGGGGTTTTCCACAAGTGCTGCATTTTTTTCCATTGCCCAGTTATGGTCTTGCCTGCAGGTGGCCCTCCTTCTCCATGCTAAGGTTGATTTGGATAAAAATTATGGAAGATCCAATAAGACCATGATCATCTGAGGCATCGTTATTGGCTATTTCTTTACACCGATGTAAGTAGATTTATGCAAATTTTTATTATAATGCATTGACTGACTTGAAATAATTTCTCTTTATTTCATATACGTGGAGCAAAATCTTATAAGACTCTGAATTAAATGGGTTATAGTAAGAAATCTGGGAAAATCACATAAGAAGTCAAGAGAGGCCTTTCTCAACACCAGGAACAACAAGTCGCATTTTACAACAAGTTCCAGGTGTCAAAACAAGATTGTTACAACGGAATAATGCGATGTCTGTGAACAGGGAATTTTTGTTTCTTATCACCCACAATAAAATCTGTTTTAAATCTGCCACCCCTCAAACTAAAAATATGACCTTTGTTTGACATTGCTGTGCCAGGGGAAACATCTGCTCTACGTCTACTTTGTCAATCCTCTTTAGCATGTTATATACCTCAATTAGTTATTCTCTCATCCTTCTAAACTGCACAATCTCTCCTCATAAGACAAGATTTTCATCTCTGGAATTAATTTAATGAACCTTTTCTGAAGTACGTCGAACGTAATGTCATTCTTCCTCAAGTAAGGAGAGCAAAACTGTATACAATAATTCAAATTCAATCTCACCAACCTTGCACTGTTGCAACAACATTTCCCTACTTTGATACTCTATTCATTTAGCAATAAATGCCATAGTTCCATTTGCTCTTCTCATTACCTGCATACTAGTTTCAACATTCATGCAAGAGGCTACCCAACTCCATCTGCCAAATTCTGGGCCAATCACTTATTCCTTTATAAAATTTCTAGACATTTATTGCAACTTCCCCACCTATTTTAGTGTCATCTGCAAATTTGGCTATCCCTGCACCAATATATCATTATTTTAGATGGTAAGTAGTGGGGGCCTGAGGTTCGGACCCTGTGGCACCTCATGGGTTACAGCTTGCCAACCAGAAGAAGACCCATATATCCCGACTTTCTGTTTTCTGTTTGTTAAGCAATCCTCTATTAACCTAATAAATTACCCCTAACTCCATGTGATTTTATCCTGTGCATTAGCCTTATGTGTGGCACCTTGTCAAATTTCTTCAGGAAGTGCAGAAATACTGCATGCTTGGGACCCTCATTATCCACTTTGCTTGTTACATCTTTGAAGAACTCTAGCAAATTAGTAATACATGACTCCTCCTTCATAAAGTCTTGCTAATTCTGATGGATTGTGTTTTGATTTCCCAAATGTCTTGTTAATATTTCTTTAATAATGGATTCCAACAATTTCCTAATGACAGATGTTAAACTAATTGTAAACCCGCAAATTGTTAAACTGACTGAAACCAAATAGTTTCCTACTCTCTGCCTCCCACCCTTTTTTAATAAAGTTGTTACATTAAAATTTAACTGAAACCTTTCTGAATCCAGAGAATTTTGGAATATTGCAACCAGTGAATTCATTATCTTTGCTGCCACCTTTTTTTAAGACTCTAGGATGTAGGCCATTAGACTCTGGGGACTTTATTACCTTAACCCTAATAGTTTGGTCGGTACCATTTCTCTAACATTGGCGATTGTTTTACATTTCCCCTTTTCTATAAGCCCTGTATTACCTGTTACTATTGCGATAGTTTCAGTGCAATCCTCCGTTAAAACAGAGGCAAATATTGATTTAGTGTCTCTGGCACTTCTGGGTCCTGTTATTAAATACCCAGTCCTGTCCTCAAAGGGATCAACATTCACTTTAAATACTGTCTTCCTTTTTATATGCTTATAAAAGCTTTTGCTATTGTTTTTTACATTTTACACTTATCTTCTTTCATAATTAACCTTTGCCCTTTTCATTTATTTTTAACAGTCTTTTGTTGATTTTCCCCATCCTCTAACCATTTTCCAGTCCTCTGGAACCCTCCCTGACTCCAGTGATTTCTGAAAGATCACCACCAAAGCCTCTACAAACTCGTCAGCTACCTCCCTTAGAACTTGTCAGCTACCTCCCTTAGAACTTGTCAGCTACCTCCCTTAGCCCATCTGGTCCAGGTGATTAATCCATCTTCAGACCTTTCAGCTTCGCAGCAGCTTATCTGTGGTAATGGCCGCTACACCACCTCTGCCCCTGGCTCTCTTGAAGTTCTGGTTATGCTATTGGTTCTTTCACCGTGATAAATTGATGCAAAGTACCTATGCAGTTCCTTCACCATTTCATTGTTATCTATTTTTATTTCTCCAGCCTCATTTTGCAGTGGTCTACTCTTGTAATCTTCTTTTATATTACTAACTAGCTTACTCTCATATCTCATTCCCCATCACCACCTCCACCACCAAACGCCTCCCCCACCCCCATTGCTTTTTAAGTTATCCCCTGCTTATTTATAAAGGCTTCCCACTAATCTTCACCACATCGTGTGCTGTTTCTTTTGTTTTCATGCTGTCCCTGACTTCCCTTGTCAGCCATGGTTGCTTCATCCTCCCATTAGTATATTTCTTCTTCCATGGGCTGAATTCCTGCTGTGTTTCCTAAATTACCCCTAAAAATTCCTGCCACTGCTGCTCTCCTGTCTTCCCTATTAGGTTCCCCTTCTAATCAAATCTCACCAGCTCTTCCCTCATGTCTTTGTAGTTATCTTTACTCAACTGTAATACTTTTACATCTCATTACAGATCACCAATTCCAGAATTGCCTAGTCCCTAGTGGGTTCTACCACAAACTGTTCTAAAAACCATCTTATAGACATTCCATGAATTCCTTTTATTGAGATCTGCTACCAACCAGTCTACCTACATATTGAACTCCCCCATGATTATTATAATAGTGCCTTTCTTACCTGTCTTTTCTATCTTTAGATTTATTTTCTTCCCCATATCCTGACTACTGCAAGGAGGCCTGACTCAACTCCCATTAGGGTCCTTATTCTTTCGTGTTTCCTCAATGCTACCCACATGGATTCTATGACTTCCTATTCTATATCATTTCTTGCAATTGATTTAATTTCTTATTAATAAGGCAAACCTGCTCCTCTGCTTATCTGCCTGTCCTTTTGATAGGATATGTATCCTCAATCCTGCGTTGACTGTTCCCCTTTTCATAGTTGTCCTCTTATCTGCTGTGTCTGAAATTGGATTCCTGACCTTTTCCATACTCTCTGTCATATTACATGTTCTGAAAACTTGAATAACCTTTGACGAACCCTCGCATCTTTAACTTTTTCCAAGCTTGTGAACATCGCGCTTCCCCACGCCCCTGCCCATACAATTTAGTTTAAAACCCTATCCACAGCTCTAGTTATGCGATTACATGGCTTGAAACTATTAGATGACCACCATTCAGACAGTCACCTTCTAGATTAGAAATGCCATTTGAAAAGGGAGAGCCTCATGGTTTTTAAATCAAGTACATACACTGAAGTCCTAATTTGTCAGTCGTAAACAATTCTGACAATTCAGATTACTATCCTTTTGCGAATATATCTTCTAGAAGAGATTTAAATTTTTAAGAAGTCTTTTTAAGTATGTGAGATTTTATCAGGGTTTAATGGTCATGCTTTTACAATAGTCCTCCTGATTGATAAACAAGCCAGTAACTGACTTTCTGGTGATATTTATTTTATAGTTGACAGGTTTAGCATCTTGCTACTAATTACATTATAGTGGGCTGATTGTCAACAACCTCAACGTGTCTCAGTGCTGGAAAGTTAATTGAGAGAATATTCTGAACAGACTGACATAGGTACGTAATCCACCTCTACAATATCCTCTTGGTTGCCCTTAGGTGTTATCAAACTAGTACTCTTATTCTGCTAATGGGTTAATGGATATTCTATCATAAAATAGGATCAGAGAATCGTATGGTTTAGATTAGATTAGATTCCCTACAGTATGGAAACAGACCCTTTGTCCCAACAAGCCCACACTGACTCTTCGAAGAGTTACCCACCCAGACCCATTTCCCTCTGACTATTGCCCCTATGGACAATTTAGCATGGCCAATTCACCTGATCTGCATATCTTTGGACTGTGAGAGGAAACCCATTCAGACATAGGGAGAATGTGCAAACTCCACATAGACAGTCACCCAAGGCTGGAATTGAACCTGTGTCTCTGGCACTGTGAGTCCGGAAAGAAAACGGTTGGAGTGACAACTGCAACGGCTCCGACCGTGGGCAGTCTCGAACCACCAACCTTTCAGTTAACAGCTGAACATGCTGACCAATTGCACCACAGAGACTTTAGCACAGACGAAAGCCATTCAGCCTGTTGTGCCTGTGCCAGCTCATATGGCAGATGTATAGCATTATAGAATTCACAAAAAAAGGCCACAAATTGCTGTAGAATCCAACTCCAGACTTAAAACAATTATGATATGTTATTGCAGTCTCAGCATTTTATAGATGGAATTCTCTTCGGCCCAGCCATGTCAAGAGTCAGTGTGGAACACAACCATGCCTACAGTCCTGCAGCCATTTAATATTCTGAGTCTGACCATTCTGGTTGGCTGCTAGCTCTGTAGGACTACAAAAAGTCCCCAGTTTCTAAGTTCAGAACTAGGTAAGTACAGGGCTCTCAGGGCAGGGAGAAAAGGAGGCCTAGAGGGGTGGGACCTTATAGAAAGGGCAGGGAAAGTGGCATATAAGAACTAATCATTTTAAGGACCCCAAATGGTAAGGCCCTGAGCCTCACCCATCCCAATAATATTATGGACCATTTAGGTGTATGCAGGATGATGGCAGGAAGGCGCCAGGGAAATTTTGTAAGTACTCTTGCCTGCAAACATGCCATTGGAGCCTAAAAGCTTGTCCACAGTGTCTGTTTCACCACTAACTAGAACAATGTATTGCACAGCCTCACACCCATCTGTATGAATACTCCTGTATTTGTCCCAAAGCTCCTATACTAAACATATGTATGCCCAAAGTTTGTGAGAAGATTTGTAGCTCGGGTGCTCGTTGTTGTGGTTCTGTTCACCGAGCTGGGAATTTGTGTTGCAGATGTTTCGTCCCCTGTCTAGGAGACATCCTCAGTGCTTGGGAGCCTCCTGTGAAGCGCTTCTGTGACGTTTCCTCCGGCATTTATAGTGGTTTGTCTCTGCCGCTTCCAGTTGTCAGTTCCAGCTGTCCGTTGCAGTGGTCGGTATATTGGGTCCAGGTCGATGTGCTTATTGATTGAATCTGTGGATGAGTGCCATACCTCTAGGAATTCCCTGGATGTTCTCTGTTTGGCTTGTCCTATAATAGTAGTGTTGTCCCAGTCGAACTCATGTTGCTTGTTATCTGCATGTGTGGCTACTAAGGACAGCTGGTAATGTTGTTTCGTGGCTAGTTGGTGTTCATGGATGTGGATCGTTAGCTGTCTTCCTATTTGTCCTATGTAGTGTTTTGTGCAATTCTTGCGTGGGATTTTGTACACTACATTGGTTTTGCTCATGCTGGGTATCGGGTCCTTCGTTCTGGTGAGTTGTTGTCTGAGAGTGGCTGTTGGTTTGTGTGCTGTTATGAGTCCTAGTGGTCGCAGTAGTCTGGCTGTCAGTTCGGAAATGCTCTTGATGTATGGTAGTGTGGCTAGTCCTTTGGGTTGCGGCATGTCCTCGTTCTGTTGTCTCTCCCTTAGGCATCTGTTGATGAAATTGCGCGGATATCCGTTTTTGGCAAATACATTGTATAGGTATTTTTCTTCCTCTTTTTTGCAGTTCTGGTGTACTGCAGTGTGTTGTAGCCCTTTTGAACAGTGTCTTGATGCAACTTCTTTTGTGTGTGTTGAGGTGGTTGCTTTCATAGTTCAGGACTTAGTCTGTGTGTGTGGCTTTCCTGTATACCTTTGTGGTGAATTCTCCATTCGGTGTTCTCTGTACCATCACGTCTAGGAATGGGAGTTGGTTGTCCTTTTCTTCCTCTCTAGTGAATCGGATTCCTGTGAGTATGGCGTTGATGATCCGGTGTATGTTCTCTATTTCTATGTTTTTACTGATTACAAAGGTGTCATCTAAATATTTGACCCAGAGTTTGGATTGAATTTGCAGTAAGACTGTTTGTTCTAATCTTTGCATTACCGCTTCTGCTAGGAGTCCAGAGATGGGTGAGCCCATGGGTGTGCCGTTGATTTGTTCATAGATTTGATTGTTATGTACCGGCCACTGCAGCAGACAGCTGAAACTGACAACCAGAAGCGGCAGATACAAATCACTATAAATACCGGAGGAAACATCA
>NC_057718.1:28682276-28731508 GCF_004010195.1 Chiloscyllium plagiosum | reverse complement strand
CCGTCATTCTGCCTTTGTCTGCTGGTAGTATGATTATGTTCTTATCGTTCCTTAGTGCTTTTAGTGCTTCCCTCTCCTTGGTGTTGAGGTTATGTGTTTGTCTTTTCCTTGTTATCAGGGGTACGATACTTTGTCTCACTGTTTGTTGTGTCTCTTCTGTCAGTCCATTGTTCCTGAATGTGCAATGTTGTGCTGCTAGGAAGTCTGCTGTCTTGGCGTCCCTGTGGTTGTAGTTGAGTCCCTTGGCCAGTATTGTTCTTTCTGTGTCTGTGAGCTGTCTGTGGGAGAGGTTTCTAACCCAGGTGTGTGTTGTGGTGTCCTCGCTGTTGTGTGTTAGTTTGGCCATTTTTCCTTTTAGTGCCGTTTTTCTGCGGTATGTGGTCCTGTTCTGTCCTATGGTAACGGCCTGTTCTATGGTCCGGGTCCATTCCTGATTGGTGGTTTTTGAAATTAACGGTTTTTGGCGCGCAATTTCTTATCTGTATTTGTGAAGTCTGTTGTGAGCATCTGTAATCATTACCTGGATCATCCTGAATCCGTTCTGTCTGGCTGTGTCCTGGCTTGTAGGTTGTTGACTGGTGGTCTGTATCTGACACATGCTGGAAGGATTCAATTCTTTTGGCATTCGTGCAGGAACCGGAGTTGTTCGTATGTGGCGCTTAGGTGGTTGACACAGGATTCCCATTTCCTAGCTTGTCTTAGCATCTTACGCCCGTAGGTATTCAAAGTTTGTGAGAAGATTTGTAGCTCGGCTGCTCCTTCTTCTAGATACCTCAATTATAGTCTGCTTACCTTAGTACTATATTTTAAATACCTTTATCAAATCACCTATAACCTCCTATTAGAATGAAAGGTGCCCCGATATTTTCCAGTCTTTCCTTGAATTTAATTCTCCTTACGATAGAAATACTAAATTTCTTTTGAATCTTCTTGTTATGCTCACCAATGTTTCAACGTCTTCATTATGTGGAGCTCAGAGCAGCGGACAGTAATCTAATTGTGGCCATTCTGTTATTTTATGCAAATTCTTCACTGTATCACATTTATTTACCAATTTTGTAATTTGTATATTTCTTGTCACAAAATCCAGTATTGCATTAACTATCTGTTGCCTTATTCATATGCCATGCTTCTTTTAGCATGTTTTGACTTTGAAATCCCAAATGAGACAGAAAGTTTACATCATTCAGCTTATTTTTACTCAATGTATGGTTATTATTTTCTATTTTTACAAAATGTTTCATTGAGCACTTAGTGAAATTTTTTGCTTAGTTCATCATCTTATTGATATCGCGTTTCTTCACTCTTTGGTCCTCAGAAATATTTACTATGCCTCCTAATTCAGTATAGTATGCAAACTTAGACATCACTGCCTTTAATTTATTTTTGAAGTATGCAATAAACAGAAATGATCCAGAACAGAACCTTGTAGTACAGCACTATCTTCTTCCACACATTCTGACAAAAAATCTTCCCTTCCAACCATTTTTAGTCCATTTACAACACTTACCTAACTCCTTAATCTTGGAACTTCCATTAATATTTTCCTGATGACATCTTGCCAAAACATCTTCTGAAAATTGACTTACATCATAGTCACTCCATTCCTCCCAACCTTGCATATGCCACCCCTTGAAAGAATTCTATTAAATTTTAAACATGCTCTTTCTGAAAATTAGTATTTTCATCTTTAATTAAAGAGTTCAAAATTTTCCCTTACATAGAAGTTTTATTAATCAGCCTTTAATTATTCAAATTAGTTGTCTTCTATTGTGTAAAGAGATTTGATATTGGTTACTGTCCAGTTCAAAATTACATTGAGTAGGACACTGAAATGTAGTTCCCAGGGCAACCACTATTACTTATGCATTTCCCCTAGGATCCTCGGATACAATTCTCAGGTCAATTTTGAGTGTATATATACATATAATTTTCTCTGCTGTTTTTGGTTGGGAATGGGGTGATAGTGCTCTCAAAATCAAGTTGCCAAACCGGTTGGCTTATCCCTGCTCCCAAGCTGCTTGCTTCCTTTTTTCTGAAGTTGTGGAAGGCTAGCCATAAGACTTTGTAAGATAGATAAACATTGGAATCTGATATAATTTTGAGATACTGATGCATGAACTATGCACAATAATACTATGTGCATTAATTCAACATGTAGAGGGACACAACGATTGATCCTTAAAGGCAATGCTATAGTCAAACTTCTGGAAAAGGATATTCTTCCATTGTAGCTAGTCTTTCACCTCATTCCTGATGAAGAGCTTATGCCTGATATATCAATTCTCCTACTCCTTGAATGCTGCCTGACCTGCTGTGTTTTTCTAGCACCACACTCTCAACTCTGATCTCCAGCATCTGCAGTCCTCACTTTCTCCTCAGCAAGTAAATTGTCAGGTTTCCAGATCCTCCAAACAGCCTATTCTCCAGTAGTACCACCTTGAAAAGTTACTTCCTGTACACACAAATACAGTGGCAGCGGTGTTCACAATATACAAGGTGCAGTGGAGCAACACAGTGAGAACCCTTCAACAACACCTTCCAAACTCTACCAGCTAGCAGGACAATGGCAGCAGGAAGATGTGAACACCTGCACCTTCCTCTCCTACGTAACGATATATGTCTTGAACTCAGATTTTGTCAACTGTGATGTTTGGGTCACTGGTGCCCCTCGATTTTATATTTGTTAGCAATATGCTATTTGTGCCACTTATCACATATGTCAAGATGCAAGTTAATTATTGTGGCTTCCCTAACACAAATAAGAAAGTAATTCCAATTTCTAGTAGGTAAAAACCCCTGCTGACCAATTAATATTTTGAATTATATAATCTTTCTGATCTCTTCTTTGAGTAGCTTGCATTTGTTATTATTTTGACCCGGGACACAATAACAAAACCTGATGTCACCTCTGCTAATTTTGCATAAGACCATAAGGCATAGGAGCGGAAGTAAGGCCATTCGGCCCATCGAGTCCACTCCGCCATTCAATCATGGCTGATGGGCATTTCAACTCCACTTACCCGCATTCTCCCCGTAGCCCTTAATTCCTTGTGACATCAAGAATTTATCAATAGATTAGCTTCTAACATTTATCTATTTACATTTTAATAAGCTAAGTTTAATAGTTAAAATATTGCTTTTCTTTCTTGTTTTCTCTGGTGATGGCCAAGTATATCTCTTCTTCATTTAGTCTATTTTGTAGATCACTTTACATAAACAAATATAAATCTTGTTTGGTCTTGTCAGAGCCAAACAGTATTGGTAAGGGGAATGGGGGAGCAAAGATTTTTGGGGCTAGAATAGATAGCTGGTTGGGAGGGAAAACTGGGAGAGGGATTGGACCTTCAGGGATGGGGAGCACAAAAGAGACAGCGATAGGATTGGGATTGGATTCCCTCTGATGTGGTCAGGGAATCCATTTAAATAAGAGCACCATCTCCGATCCCACCTGCCTGCTGCCAGCCTGCGCAGGGAAACCTACTGGGCTGGCACTTGGCTCGGGTTTCTTTACTACCCCACTTTAAGGGCTTCAATTGTCTCACTCATGATTAAGTTGTCAAAAGCTCCCATCATTGGTATAATTGCTGTAGGACAGGGGCAGGTGATGACCAGGTCAGCCACTGGATTTAATGTGCACCCTGGCTTCAAACCTACTGGCATGAGAACTTTAGGTCCAGCCTATCCAGTGTGTTGCATCAGGAGTAATCATTACAGTTCTACCCACCTAACACCCACTGTTCAGAATTGAACCTGAACAATAATCACTGGGAGTAAGATATAAAAAGAACTGGACTGCATTGACAAAATGAAATGATGTCCTGCAAGACTTATCATTGTCTCATCTGTGGCAGCCATAAACTTGAATTTTTGAACCAGTCTATGCAAAAAACAAAGCTACCTAAAAACAAACA
This sequence comes from Chiloscyllium plagiosum, assembly GCF_004010195.1. Lineage (NCBI taxonomy): Eukaryota > Metazoa > Chordata > Chondrichthyes > Orectolobiformes > Hemiscylliidae > Chiloscyllium > Chiloscyllium plagiosum. Next base: position 28,727,594 of record NC_057718.1, on the reverse strand, counting down.
TTATTCCTTTTAAATGGATGTCTTTGATATTTGATACAATGTCAAATGCATGGATTAACTTTCAAAAAGGGTTTTTTATTGAAAGTTACGAAAGCTGGAGTTAACAGTATATTTCAAAAGTACCATTTGACTAGCATCAGCTGATGATTTAGAGGTCACTATTAAACTCTGAGTATATCTTTAGGCATTGAGTGAAAAATATTTTGTTTCTAAGGACATATCAAAAGTAGATCTTGTTACCTACTCATCATTGACGTATGCTCTATTGAAACAAATGTTCTATAGTTCACTATAGTGAGGTCACATGTTCATGACATATTAATTAGATGAAAGAAGGAAGGACAGTTAAAATGCAACAGGGAACGTACTCACTCCTATCCAGCCCTGAAGTACTGACTGCAATTATAAATTTTAGTTGAAATTCCTGAATAACACTCCAAGTCAGACATGCTGCTGAATTTGTGACATTCTCAACTAGGTGCTTATTTAAGTCTAAGTAAAATTTATACCTCACTTGTCTGAGGGAGCTGTTAACCTGGCCTAGTCACACATTCATTGATGTCTACTGCCTTCCCATCCCAGCTTCAATTTTAACATGTTCTCATGCACAAGCAAGCTAGAAAATCAACAGGATCCAACTTTAAATTTCAGATTAGCATCTAATAATGCTGTTGGTACCCAACTGCTATTTTGACTATGGACCTGATTATAGTGTGGATCTGAGAGATGGTTAATGGACATCTTCCAGTAAGAGTCTGAGCAGATTTAGAACAGATTACTGTATGGCTCTGTGAGAGAGTTTAGGAGCATTTTACAATGTAGGTCTGTGAGAGTAACTAGGTCTAGAGTTTAAATCTGCCAAACTTAGATCTCCTAATCGCCCAACTTGACAATTTCATTCTCAATCAGTGTTCTGAATTCAAATTGTAACTCTCATTTTTCTCACTTTTTCTTAATTTATATTTCATGTCATTATAAAACTATACACTTTTAGATATTAAAGATATCAAGAGGTGTGGAGAGAATGCAAGAAGAGCCTATTTTTGCTCTTAGCTTCTATGTTTCTATATCCATAGGCAGATTGATGGCTCACTTCCAGCTGCAGAAACAACTCCAAGATATTTCCAACCTCATGCTTTCTCTTTTAAGTAGAAATAATTCTCTTTTATGTCAAATATTTGCAAGTCTGGATTATAAATGGAAAGTAAGAAAATACTTGGATTTCACTCGTGTAAAGTAGGATTTTAAAATTCATGAATCCATTGTCTTCCAGGTGGATTGGATCAAACAAAATTCCTCTTGTGTAGTTTCTATGTGATATCATGCTAAGCCTTATTAAGAACAGATCACATCTTGATTTCAGAAGAAACAAATATGCAGTATAAATAAGTGAGTTTCTTTGGTATACAGGATATTTCAGAATTGAGTGCAATCTATATTCATTGATAAATTTATTCAATAGGTTTCATATATGCTTGCACATGCAATGTACAATATAGTAGAACACGCCACAATTTTATCAAAGATTTTTATTGTACTAATCATATCGTAATCATTAGTCTCTATTTGGACCAGTGTCATTCATTAATAGTGCATTTACCATGACATCTGTTCAATTTCTTTAGCCTTTTAGCAACACTTCTGCCATTGCAAAAATGACTGCAAATTACCAATGTGAGCATTGATATCCACCAACTCTGCAACCCATCCAAATAAAACATGTCTGTTTCCCTTCAATGCTCCGTGCCAATATGTCCCATTGCCTCTCCCCAAATTGTTTAAATCTCCTTGTCCTAAATCAATGCTCATTGTGGGGAACAGAAGTCTATCATCAGCTTGTTTGCTGCAAGGTCACTCCTTATCTGCTCACTTGCCCACTTTAGCTTCAAGGGCAGTGGTGTGCTATTCAAATGTGATTAATCTTTGCTGCCTCCCAGTTACAGTTTTGATATTGGATCTTTTCACTAGAGAATTCTATCCTTGTGGTTCATAAATAAGAATCAATTAGACTAGTGCTAGGTTCAGAGAGGTAAAAACAATGACTGCAGATGCTGGAAACCAGATTCTGGATCAGTGGTGCTGGAAGAGCACAGCAATTCAGGCAGCATCCGAGGACAGGCAAAATCGACGTTTCGGGCAAAAGCCCTTCATCAGGAATAAAGGCAGAGAGCCTGAAGCGTGGAGAGATAAGCTAGAGGAGGGTGGGGGTGGGGAGAGAGTGGCATAGAGTACAATAGGTCAGTGGGGAAGGAGATGAAGGTGATAGGTCAGGGAGGAGAGGGTGGAGTGGATAGGTGGAAAAGGAGCTGGGCAGGTCGGACAAGTCCGGACAGGTCAGGGGATCGAGTTGCTGGAGGTTAGAAGCTAGGATGAGGTGGGGGAAGGGGAAATGAGGAACTGTTGAAATCCACAGTCTATCATCAGCTTGTTTGCTGCAAGGTCACTCCTTATCTGCCCACTCTGCCTTTATTCCTGATGAAGGGCTTTTGCCCGAAACGTCGATTTTGCCTGTCCTCGGATGCTGCCTGAATTGCTGTGCTCTTCCAGCACCACTGATCCAGAATAGTGCTAGGTTCAGACTTTTGAAGTACAAGAAGTGAAGATTCTTGTTGGCTGCCATGGCTACCCTGAATTCTGAATGGCATGACTGCAGATTGAAACTACTCAGATGCACAGATGACCATTTATAGCGAAATAGAAAGGTGATTGCTAATCTACTTGATGAACTATTAATATCAGACCATGGAACAGTTTGAACAGGGTTAACATGGTAAAATACATCATTGTTATCTTTAGTATAATGCCCATGTGAAATTGTGGGTTCCTTGTCAAATCAATATAGTGCAGCAGCTCCTAAACTACAGGTTGTGTAGAAACAGGAAATGGGGTTGATGCAAACTCTTCTTTGCAAGCTCCACCTCCTCTGAGACATTGAGTCGTGCACTTTGTTGCTGCATTATTAGAGTGTTATAAACTAGTTCTCTGAGAAACATTTCATTCTCTCCCCATTGATTCTTTCTACTAGATCAGATTTCGGCACTGGTAATCTTCTTCCAAGGCCATTTCAAAATGTCACCTATTATGCTACATTGAACAACATTATGTTCAGGTTAGGGCTTCTGTCAGAGCTGTTATGCACCTCTGGTGGTGGAAAAGTAGACAGCAGATTACAATTTTAGCGAGAGGAGGCCTTTATTGACAAAACTTGCTCCACTAAACTAATAGAGCAAAGAAATAATCAGGTTTAGATTCTGTTTGTATTTGTGGACCAGCACAAAGAGGAACAAGTTTTTTTAAAAAGGCTGGGCGAGATCAGCTCATAAGTTGGCAAGTATACTGACTAGATAGTTTACTTCAGATTTCTGTGAAAATACTATTAAAGAGGAAATGACAACAATAGAAGAGTCAAGATTAATATTACAACATTTAGACTTCAACAGCAATGTTCAAGAAGCTATAATATGGTTGTATTGTTACAGTTGGTAATTGAGCTTTTACAGGCCATAAAATAGTGACACCAATATTAACCTTAAAGACAGAACCATCAGGGAGTGGGACTGTACACCAGTATAATTAGACATAGGCCTGCCATGATATGAAGAAAAATACAAGGGAAGCCAAGAAGATGAGAATACTGGATAGAATAGTATTGGGAAAATTAACAAAAAAGGTACAGAAGTCTGCCATGTATTAAAATAATGAGCAGGTTTCAGATTGGCACTGTCTAATGTGGTAGAAAGAAAATAAGGGTGTGAATTTCTATTCCCAAACTATGTAGGTCTTTTGACTTTTTGTGAATAAGTACTAATTTAATATATCATGCTGTAATTAAAATATCTTACCAGATCAACTTAAACACTCTGATTATCTTTACTAATATTATCCACATATTGCATAGACTTTAAACTGAAATAACTCAAAAAATCCCACCTATGTGCTGCCATATTTTATTTAATGGCAACGAATTTGGGCAGATCCTCCAGGTGGTGTTCAACATCAAAAGTCTTCCCCAAAATTAACTTGAAGTCACAAAAACAGAAAATGCTGGAAAAGCTCAGCAGATCTGGCAGCATCTGTGGAGAGAAATCAGAGTTAGCATTTCGGGTTGAGACCCTGTCTCAGAACTCAAACCCGACCTGAAACGTACTGTCAGACCTGCTGAACATTTCCAGCAATTTTGTTTTTGTTTCTGATTTACAGCATCCGCAGTTATTTCAGTTTTTACTAAATTGAATGTGTTTTGTGTGGATGCCACTGGCATTTAGAATTTTGATTATAATTGCACAGGAAAAGGCATTTCAAAGTGGCACATGGTTCCGGTTATGACGGTGGGATCGGCATGCTATTGAAAAATCCAGTCCATTATCACTAAATGGAAATTTAAGATTTGTGAGGACCATTGAAGCAGTGATTCAAAATGATTGAGAGGAGATAGGAGAGTACGAGGTAACCAGCTTCCAAATGTCACTGATTGTAGGTTTACATTTAGTAAATAAATGAGAATAGATATGAAATACTGCATAAGCATACATACATTGGAGCTAAGAGAAAAAAGATGTGCACGATATATAATTTACAATAAGCTGCTTGTTTGCAAATGCCAAAAGTAATAGAAATTGATACCAGAGTTGGATTCTGCTCTGGTAGGAAACTGCTACATATTTGCCATAGTTGTGACATCCCATGATACCATGGCCACTGACACAGTTACAAGTTTGGACTTGGGTCCATAGGAGACTTCTACAATTTTCTGGAAGTCTTTCACACTGAAGAAAGGAAAATTATTGCCTACCTAAATATTGCCATTGATATATTGTACTTTGTTTCATCCTGTAAATAAATATACATTAAAGAATTACATACAATATCAGTTTAAGTGCTCTTAAATTATTATTTCTTCAATAATTTGTTGTTTGCATTGTGTTTTTTTTTTCAGATGTATCTGGATATTTTATTTTGTATCTATGAAGGTAGATGATGTACATTGTAGACAAGAGTTTCAGCCTGGTAATCAACATGCTTAACAGCTTTTCCTTGAAGAACGCATCCATTCGACATTGAAGCAATGCTGTAAATAGAACAGGAAATCAACTTATATTCATTTGATAAATTAACAGATGAAATTTACATGCATTTGGAAAGGCAAGGACTGATTAGGGATAATCAACATGGCTTTGTGCATGGGAAATCATGTCTCACGAACTTGATTGAGTTTTTTGAAGAACTAACAAAGAGGTTTGATGAGGGCAGAGTGGCAGACGTGATCTATATGGACTTCATAAGGCATTTGACAAGGTTCCTCATAGTAGACTGGTTAGCAGGGTTAGATCTCATGGATTACAGGGAGAACTAGCCATTTGGTTACAGAACTGGCTTGAAAGGTAGAAGACAGAGGGTAGTGGTGGAGGGTTGCTTTTCAGATGGAGACCTGTGACCAATGGTGTGCCACAAGGATCAGTTTTGGGTCCGCTGCTTTTCATCATTTATATAAATGATTTGGATGTGAACATTGGAGGTATAATCAGTACATTTGCCGATGACACCAAAATTGGAGGTGTAGTGGACAGCGAAGAAGGTTACCTCAGAGTACAATGAGATCTTGATCAGATAGGTCAGTGTGCTGAGGAGTGGCAAATGGAGTTTAATTTAGATAAATGTGAAGTGCTGTGTTTGGAAAGGAAAATCAGAGCAGGACATATACACGTAATGGTAAGGTCCTCGGGAGTGTTGCTGAACAAACAGACATTGGAGTACAGGTTCATAATTCCTTGAAAGTGGAGTTGCAGCTAGATAGGATAGTGAAGAAGGCATTTGGTATGCTTTCCTTTATTGGTCAGTGCATTGAGTACAGGAGTTGGGAGGTCATGTTGCGGCTGTACAGGACATTGGTAGGCCACGTTTGGAATATTGTGTGCAATGCTCTTCTCCCTCCTATCAGAAGGATGTTGTGAAACTTAAAATGGTTCAGAAAAGATTTACAAAGATGTTGCCATAGTTGGAGGATTTGGGTTATGGGGAGAGGCTGAATAGACTGGGGTTGTTTTTCCTGGAGCGTCGAAGGCTGAGGGGTGACCTTATAGAGTTTTATAAAATCATGAGGGGCATGGACAGGATAAACAGACAAGGTCTTTTCCCTGGGGTGGGAGAGGCCAGAACAGGAAGGCCTAGGTTTAGGCTGTGGGGGGAAAAAAATTAAAAGGCAACCTTTTCACGCAAAGGATGGTGCGTGTACAGAATGAGCTGCCAGAGGAAGTGGTGAGGTGGGTACAATTACAACATTTAAAAGGCATCTGGATGCGTATATGAATAGGAAGAGTTTTGAGGGATATGGGCCATGTGCTGGCAAATGGGTATAGATTAGGTTAGGATATCTGGTCAGCATGGACGAGTTGGACCAAAGGGTCTGTTTCCATGCTGTAAATCTCTATGATTCTTTGGACTCTAAATGTGTTGGATTATACAACATCACAATATTTAATGTGTTTTAGATGTATGTTCTTGAACATAGTCAACAGTTACGTATTGTTAAATGTATTATTTTTGTTAAAGGTATTTATTTGAGTACTGATCACCATCTGATTTGGAAATTTAATATCATTCCTTGTGTCATTGGGTCAAAATACTGGAATTCCCTCCCTGATGGCATTTTGGGCCTAACAGCAACATATGAGGTTTAAGAAGGCAGCTCACCATCACATTCTCATGGCAACTAGGGATGGGCACAACACCAACAATCCTTGAGTAAATTTCAAAAGAAATTCAGTGCCTCTGCTACCATCTCATATTGAGTTACCCTGCGCTTATAAATTCCATTGTGTGAAGATGGATGATCTGGTGGCAAAGTGCATGTGGATACAGAGACCACATAAAATTGGTGTTGGCAGTGTAGTGCCATGGATTTAGACCTGCAAACACAATCCCTATACTGTTAATAGCTGCATGTCTATTTGGGAGTGCAGGGGAAATTGAGTGTATTTAATGCTACTGAAATGCAGGTAGCATTTCTTAGAGGGGATGTGCACTCCAGTTGTAGACAGATGAAATTGCTTGTAAACAGAATTACTGTAAGAGTTGTTTGTAAACAGAGAATTATTGTAAGACTTGCAGTACCTTTAGATTCTCCAGTGCCACTTTGAAAGCCTTGTTTCAACCAGTGGACAATGGATGGGAGATTCAATTCCCTCTAATGTATATAGAACCATTAGCCAACAGAATAAATGCTGACAGAAAGATGGAAGGAAAGAGCACAATTTGGGCCCTCACTTAAAATGGAAAGAAGAATGGAATCCCTTCTCTCGGGGTCATTCATAACTGAAATCTTTTTCAGAAAGCAGTTGGGGCTGGGTCACTGAATGTATTGAGGGCTATTAGACAGATTTTTGATCTACAAATAAATGAATGATGTTGGGGTTTAGGCAGAAAAGTGGAACTCAGGCAGCAATCGGAATAACTATGACATTATTGAATACAGGAGTAGATGTGTAGGTCTGAATGACCCTACACTTCCTATTTCTTATGCACTTACATCTCTGTCAATGGTAGGAAGCAGTGGTAAATGATGTTAATATGGCGAGTTTAGCTTCCGTGATTTTGTTACAATGTCAAAAAAGGTTTGATTACCTCATCAGCTTTGTCAAGTTAAGAATCATACTTCTTATCTCAGTATTATCTACTCACATTTCCACCAACTGTAACCATTCACATTATTCACTTTCATTTACTCTTCCACAATCAGTCATATTTAAGTCTACACTTTTCTCCTGTTCACACATGCTGCACTCCTTACTCTCATCACTATTGTAACTCTCACTTCCCCATGCTCACAAAATCTACACTATTTGTTGATAACAGACTTAGTGATAACATTTTTAAAATAGCTCACAATGTTGTTTCTTGCGGGAGGTTGCACAAAATATGAGGCAATTTAGAATTAACTGCACGCTCTCACCACTTGGGGCAGATGGGCTGGATTTTGCAGGCAGTGTGGTGCTGGAAAAGCACAGCAGGTCAGGCAGCATCCTGACGAGCAGGAGGATCGATGGTTCGGGCAAAAGCCCTTCATCAGGAATCATGGAACGTCGATCCTTCTGCTCTCAGATGCTGCCTGACCTGCTGTGCTTTTTAAGCAACACACTCTCGACTCTGATCTCCAGTATCTGCAGTCCTCATTTTCTCCGATTGGATTTTGCAGGCAGCCTGTGAGTTATGGTCCTAGTAAGTGGCAATAATGGGAATGTTACTTCGGGTTTCTTCATATTATACTTGCTCTATCCCTTATCTCATTTGCAGCTGTTTCGACACCAGTTGTCTGTCTTTGATTTCCTTTCACACTCCAAACTAACACTTAATCCTCTGCCCAACACAGGAAGAGGCATATAGCATAGTGACATTTTTTTCAGTCATTAAGCCCGCTTCCTCTAAATTTTCTGCATACTTCGCTCTGACTATTAATTTCCGAACCTGATTTCAACACCCCTGCATAAAAGTCTCCTCTTTGACAATATCTTTGGTGCCCCATCCAGATACTCTTTCCTCCTTTTCCCATATGGCAAAATGCAACCACTCTGAAATATCTTCTGGCTTGTAAAGAGCATTAACTTGGTCCAAGTTTCTGTCTTTTAAAAACTGTGCATTGAAATGTGTTTGAGCATTGTATATTGTTAAACAAAATCCACTTGACATCTTTAAATTTTAACTATTTACAAATGTTATTGGTATAGCAACTGTGCTTTAGCAATTTAAATTGTTTTAATCAGTCAACTATTTTCTCCTTCTTTGCTGAGGATGCTAACACACCAGGATATAGTTTGATGGCCTCCAGCTGCCCATTTATACATGTGTGAGTGAAGACAATGAGTGCTAGTATGTCACTGGAATCTAGAAATGGCAGCACAGATAAATTTGGGCCCAGAATCATCTGGAATAGCACAATCTCTGAGTTTAATTACATGGTTTTGTTCTGTGAGTAAAGAAAACAGAGGTGGGATAATGGGTCTTTTTCTGGTTGACAGGATGCAACAAGTGGGATGCTACAAGGCTTCATCCTCAGACCACAAGTATACATGTGACTTGAATGCAGGGATAGAAGATACTGGAGCCAAATTTTCAGATGACGCTAAAATAAGTGGGAAGTAAGTTGCAACAAAGGTAGAAAGAATTTATAATCAGATATGGATAGGTTAGGCGAATGGACCAAAATTTGGCAGTTGGAGTTTAAAATGGATAAGTTTGAGCTTGTACATTTTATTCAGGAGATAGAAAAATAATTTATTATCTGGAGGGAAATTTCAGAGTGCTTCAGTGTAGAAGTTCTGGGTGTCCTTGTATGTGAATCACAGAAAACTAGTATGCAGGCAAAGCATGTAATAAGGAAAGCAAATGGAATTTTGGTATTTATTGCTAAAGGAATGGAATATAAATGTAGGGAATCATAGAATCACACAGTGTGAAGAGGCCCTTCAGCCCATTGAGTCCATACCTGAAATGTTCCTACAACTGTATAAGGCATTAGTGCATCTGCACCTGGAGTATTGTGTACAGGTTTGGTCCCCTTACTTGAGGAGGGATAGAATTGCATTGGAGGCAGTTCAGAGGAGATTCACTAGATTGATTCCAGAGATGAGGTGTTTGTCTTATGAAGAGAAATTGAGCAGTTTAGGCTTACATTGTCTAGAATTTAGAAGAATGAGAGGAGATCTAAGTGAGTTAGATAAGATGCTAAAGGGGATTGACAAAATAGACATGAAGTTAATGATGGTATTGCTAGAGTGATTTTAAAAATCCATGAATATATAATGAAATAAATTATAATAAAATAATTTATGGAAAAAACTCAATGCCATAGATTCACCATTCCACTGGTGTAAGTTTCCAGGAAATTCTGGATCTTTCTTTGATCCTGACCTGACATCAATACATGCACAAATTCCAGCTGGGTCACTGCATTGTATTCACCAAAGTGGTTTTTTTTTCCATACAGTAACCCAATGGCACAGAATTAATGTTAATTTCTGTATCACTGGTACAGTGTTAAAGTACTGGTAAAAAGTTAACTCAACACAGACCTAAGACCAGAGCTGGAATCTTCCTGATCTTTATGTTCCATTTATAGTACCGAATGTTTTTGCTCAGCATGGAAATTAATTGATTAGGCAGTTATTGTAAGTATGTAGTGTTGGATTTCACCGTCAGTACTAAAGCAATGGCATTTACTGCTGACCTTAAAGGATGTCACGTACAAAGGTGTAGGTGTCCTGGTGGCATGGAGTTTTCCTTTCCCAACATTAGTTTAAATTTGGTGCTAGTCTGGGGGATCGCTCGGTATCCAACAACAATTATGTCATCAAGCAGTGAAAACATTTTCAGTCAGAAAACCAGAAAGTAACACTCATTTTAAATTTAAAGTTTTACATTTAACAAAAGAAATCCTAGGTGTCCACATATAAAATTGTTATAAAGGCTAAAATATTATATAGCATTACTTTTACTTTTTTTATATATTTTAAAACCTATCATATTTATCGTAATGGAGAAACTTGACATCTAACAAATATAAAATTATTCATTCAGGATCACTGAAGCTGTTTAGTAATAATTATCAACCTATTACACAATTAAAAACCTTATTACATTGTTTTTAAAAATGTGGCACTTTATCAGGAATTTTTACAGTGTGGCTAAAAGTGTAAGCATGGAAAGATTTGATTGTATTCAGGTGGAATCTCAGAAGTGCCTAAATTGTGAAACAGTGTAGAATCATGGGCTGCAGTCTCTGGATCTCTACCCTGGACTATGCAAGTGTGACCTCAACAGGTTATTGGCTATTTCAGAGGAGTTGTGACAGCAAATGTTGACAGTTTGAAGACAAATTCTACCGCAGAGCGCTTTGTGTTTAAAGGTGACCATACTTACTCTGCTTTCACTTTCCTTCGAATGCAATAGTAGAAAATTGGTAATGCCAGTAGAAGTAGCAGCAGTGGGAGTCCTATTCCCAATATCAGGCCCAATAGCAGTTTGTCCTTGTTGTCATACTCTGGATTGTTTGCTTGAAGATCAGCAAAAAAAATGTCAGAATAATACACACAAATATATTTTTATGAAATATTAGGAAGAAGTTTTGCTATCCATGATAAGACTTTTAGAATTCATAGTTAGAATGTAAAAACTGACACAACAGTTCATACATCACTTATTTCCCCGTTCTCTTAACCAGACCTAAGTTGCTTTTCATATACTAAAACCGATTATATAACCTCAGAACAAAATAACTATATTATGAAAATAGGAACCCAGAGACCAGGGATTCATAACACCACAGTGTCAGATAAATATAAAATGCTGCTACCAGTAAAAGTGATCATGACTCTTTAGTACTTTAGGAAAAGAAAAGCAACTAGTCTAGCCTACAAGTTTCTCTGGTCCAATATGTTTGATATTTAAATGCCCTTTGGAATAGTCCCTGTTATGTCACAAATTTCTGAAGGACAACTCAAGCATTGCTCCTGAGAAAAATCAAAGTCATTAACATGATGATATGTGTTGTATCTTAATAATTAGAATATTAATCTGCATATTATTAGAATGAAATCTCAGCATTTTGAAGCAGTTGCAACTGGAACATAGAAATAACAATATTGAATGAAAACTGCAAAATTACAAAGCTTTGGTAATGACAAGAGCCTGTATGCAGTTGACCCATGCAGTCAAAAATAAGCCTATTCAAATGGAAAAGATGGACTAAGGAAGAAGGTGAATTTAATATGAATAAATACAAAGTCATGTAAATTGGTACGCAATGTGATTTATAGCAGGAGTGAATAACGTATTGAGTTTTGCCTGGTTTTAGGAGGTTACTATGCCAAAGTATTGTATATAATACGAGGCAAACCCAATAAATGGAGTTTTATTGTGGTCACAAGGACATGGGCCGTCGCGCGATTTAGGACAAGAAGTCTGGCGAAGCCAACCTTGAGGTTTGGGAGCATCAATCTCCCATCTTTTATACTTTTGCGGAGTGGTGAGGCAGGTTGCACACAACATAAGCAGTGAGTTGCCAGTTAAAGGGGCAAGATTATAACCTGCTAAACAGCTTATTTATAGCTCAACTTTTTTCATTACTATTCAGCTACCTAGCTTACCAAACCCACCAAATAAACTGGATAGCAAGACTTCTTGCCATGAAAATCAGAACGGGTACCTGGTGACTTCAGCTCATCACTTGCTCCAAAGGATCTCCATGTTGCTTAGAACCATCCTATGGCAAGACCCACAAGCACCATCCACTTGCACTACTTGTCCACAGACATTGCCATCCAGTATTTGCCAACCCTTCAAGGCCATCAGAACAACTTTCTGAATGCTTGCAGGAAGATTAGGAGCACAGACCTGCATTTCAGAGTTTACTGGCAACTATCATTGAAAGGCTGCAACAAGGACACATTTACGGACTGGTATCCAGCTCAAGGATTGGCCCAGGTTGCCTCTCAGGGCCTTTCACTTGCTCTCTTACTGCTAGCTTACTTAGCACCTATCTACATGTGCACACCATCCATGCCTTGCTTTCCTTGCCATATCAAGTTGCGCAGTCATACAACTAGGCAGCATGCCTTACTGGTAGCAGTCCTCAGTCAAGGGCAAAGACTTCTTGCTGTGTGGCAGAGTGCTACGTCATTCTCAGACCTGCCAACATGTGCCAGCAAATTATGCAGCAAATGCACAGAGCAAATGCAGCAAGCAGCCACAGTTCAATGTCTTAGGGGAGTGGACCTCACTGAAGGCACCAATCAGTCAGGACAACATCCAATACCAGTCTAAGGCATTGGCAATGGTCAGATGTCCAGGTAGAGTGTTCTCAATCAGCTATGTCTCTGCAGACAGGAGAATGGATCACAGTCAGTTCTATGGCTCCATAGCAGCCAGCCCAAGGGGTAGGGGTTAATGTGATTGTATAATCCCCTGGTCAGGAGTCTCAGCACTTCTTCTCATCTGAGTCTGCCTGCTTTGGCTATTCAGGGTTGGGCCATGATCAGTCCTTTGGGTTTGTCCACAAAAACTAAGGGGAACGAGGAGTTGGGGTGACTAGAGCACTATTTCCTTGTGAAAGAGATTCAACATGTTATTCTCCATGATTAGGGGTTGAAGGCTATGAGAAAAGGACATGACAGTTGTGAAGGGGGCAACAGTATTGCCAATGGGGGGATATGGTAAAGCATAGATGGAAAGGGGGTGCAAGCAGAACAGATATTCACCCATGGTCAGGTGCACCTCAGCTTCAAGGGGAGAGAACTGTGTATGGCCACACCCGTCATACCCACCTCATATGCCAGGGGGTAAAAATGAGCAGGTGCAGAGTCATGCAGACAGGTCCTTCAGAGTAGTGTCCTACACCCAACCAATTTCAGCTACTTCATCAATGACCTTCACCCTTATCATAAAGTCAGAAATAGGATGTTCACTGATGATTGCACAATATTCAGCACCATTCGCAACTCCTCATATACTGAAGTAGCCCTGGTTCAAATACAACAAAATCTGGAGAATATCCAGACTTAGGGAAAGTAATAGTCATGCCACTCAAATGCTAGACAATGACCATCTCCAATAAGAGACAAACTAACCATTGCCCCATGACATTCAATGGCATTACCATCACTGAGTTCCCTACGATCAACATACTGGGTTACCATTGACCAGAACCTCAACTGGACTGGGCTAGCCAAATAAATACAATGGCTATAAGAGCAGGTCAAAGACATGAATGCTGAAGCAAGTAACACATCTCCGGACTCTCCAAAGCCTGTCCACCAAGTACAAGGCACAAATCAGGAGTGTGATGGAATATTCCCCATTTGTCTGGATGAATGCAGCCCCAACAATTCAAAAAACTTGACATGTTCCAGGACAAAGCAGCCTGCTTGATTGGCACTACATCTACAAGCATCCACTTCCTCCTCAGTAGCAGCAATGTGTACCATCTACAAGATACACTGCAGAAATTCACCAAAGATATTTTGCAGCACTTTCAAACCCATGACCACTTCCATCTAGATAGATAAAGGTAATAGATACACAGGAACACCACCATTTGCAAGTTCCCAACCAAGACACTCACCATCCTGCTTTTGAAATATATCACCATTCCTTCAGTGTGCTGACTCAAAATCTTGAATTCCCTCTCGAAAGGCATTGTGGGATAACTTGTACAACACACAGACTGCAGCAATTCAAGAAGACAGCTCACTACCATCTTCTCAAGGGCAACTAGAGGTAGGCAATAAATGCTGGCCAGCAAGTGATGCCAATATCCCATGAGTGAAAATAAACAAAAGGTTGGATCAGGACCTTGGGAAATGTAAGACCATATGACATAGGAGCGGAAGTAAGGCCATTCGGCCCATCGAGTCCACTCCGCATGGGTTTGTGTAAAGCCTATGGGGTTTTACACAAAGGGGATTTGGATATTTGGAGGCTCACTGATAGGCAGACATGGAGGCTGGAGGCCAGTTGCTGAAAAGTACTGCATGTCACCTTTTAACATGTTGAAAAGCAAAAGTTTACAATGGGGCCAAAAATGGCTGAGTCCACACTTGGAGCAGATGGGGTAAGTGATTCTATAAGTCCGGGATGAGGCTGTAAGTCCCACGAACGTGAGGCCCTTTAAAAGGAAATAAAATTACTCATAAGCTCGTGTATTGTACACCAACCAAACCTGTGGGGTTCCTCATCTCTGACCCTCTGAATGCATTGGCTACCTTTGCTGTGAACCTCCTGGCCACAAACAGCGCTGATTATTTCATTCACACCGAAAGATTTTTGGACATAGAGATTAATGAAAAAGATATAGGGTAATGTAATGTAGGACAAGGATCAAAGGTGTCAGCAGGATGCACTGCCCTGTATACGCCTTGTTCCTCTTGTTTTCACATGCTGCAGCAGGCTTTCAACACAGATATTGAAGTGAAGCAATATGCTGTAGCGGTAGTGTGTACTATCTGAAAGATGCACTAAAGAAATTCTACATAGAAATTCCTCTTCATCTCTTGTTAAATGTGAGAGCCCTTATCCTACAATTATTCTCTCTGGTCCTAGACCCACCCACATTCTACATCTACCCTGCCAAGTCATCTAAGAATCTTATGTCTTTCAGTAAGGTCACCTCTCTTTCTTCTGTATTTCAATGAGTACAGGTGCAATCTACACAGTCTTTCCTCTTAAAACTGTCTTTCCAAACCTGGTATTAGTGTCATGAATCTTCTCTGGACTCTCTCCAATGTCAGTATATCTTTCCTTAGATAAGGGGCCCAAAACTATTCACAGTATTCCAACTGTGGTCTGACGAGGGCCTTACATCATTTTAGCAAAACTCCCTACTTTTATAATCGATTCCCTTTAAAATTCATTTGCTGCCCCTGTTACTCACTGAATTTAGATGTTAGCTTTTTGTATTTCATGGACAAAGATTCATAAATCTCTTTATTCGGTGTTTTTTTTGCAGTCTTTCTCTACTTAATTAATATTCAGCTTCTCTATTCTTCCTCACATTTCCCACATTATATTTCACCTTCTAAACGTTTGCCCAATCACTTAACCTTGTCCACATCCCTCTGCAGATACTTTGTGTCATACTCAACATTTGCCTTCCCATCTATTTTTGTATCATCCACAAAATGTACAAAGCTGATATTACTTTCACTTTCCTCATCCAAGTAATTAATGTATATTGTAAATAATTGTGGCACAGCACTAGTTTCAGGCTGCCAACTTGAAAATGGCCCCCTTATTGCAAACTCTTCTATTAGTTAGCCAATCCTCTATCCACGCTAATATACTGGCTCCAACACCACGGGCTTTATCTTATTATCTTATAAATGTGTGGTTCCTTATCAAATGTCTTTTGAAAATCCAAAAATATGTTATATCCAGGTGCTTCCCCTTCATCTTTGCAGCTTGTTAACTCTGGAACAAATTTTAATAAATTTCTCAGGCATAATTTCCACTTCATGAAGCCATGCTGACTGTTTGATCATATTATGCATTTGTAAATACTCTGCTATTACATCTTTTTTGTTACATCTATTACACCTAATATTTTCCCGATAACAGCCATTAAGCTAACTGCCTTTTTTTTTGTCTTCTTCCCTTTTTGTTCAATAAAGGTGTCCACATTAGCAGTTTTCCAATCATCTGGGACTTTCCACAGTCTCAGGATCCTGGAAGTTTACTGCCAATGCATTCACTATCTCTGGCACTATTTCCTTTAATATCCTAGGACTCATCCCATCAAGTCCAGGAAACATATCTGTCTTTAGCCCCAATAATTTTCATAACATTTTTTCTATAGTGGTAGTTATTATATTCATTTCCTCTCTTCTGTACTACCATTCTAGATTGGAAACGGTTACAGAGAGTGGTGAACTCAGCCCAGACAATCACAAAGGCCAGCCTCCCATCGATATAATCCATCTACCAGGCCCACTGTCAAGGAAAGGCTGCCAGCATTCTCAAAGATCCATCCCACCCTGGCAATGTTTTTCTACAATCTCGACCATTGGGGAGAAGATACAGAAGCCTGAACACACAGCCGGTTTCGAAACAATTTCTACCCTACTGTTAGAATACTGAATGGACTCACAAACTCTTAGCATTCGCCTGTACTTGTGTTTTTGTTTTTGCCGCTGTTTACCTATTATTTACCTATCTATGCTACTTAACTCTGTGATCTGATTGTATTACTCGCAAGACAAAGCTTTTCACTGTGTCTTGGTACACGTGACAATAAATTCAATTCAATTCAATTCAATTCCTATTGTCACTTGATTATTTATTAATTTTGGGATGTCTTCCACTGTTAAGGCTGATGTAATGTATTTATTAACTCCTCTGCTATTTCCTAGTTTCCCATATTACTTCCCCAGCTTTATTCTTTAAGAAGGTCTAAATTCGCTTTGGCTTCTCTTTTCCTCTTCATAGGGAACTCTATGGAATCTCTTATGGTTGGTCTTGATATTACCTGCAAGTTTACCCTCAAAGCTTATTTTCTCCCTTTCCTTGGTGGTCTTTGATTGGATTTAAAAATTTTCACAATCCTCTGGCTTACTAGTCGTCTTTCCCACATATGTGGCTTTTCTTTCAATTTGGTGCTTTCTTTAACTTCTATGGTTAATCATGGTTGGCTTCTCCCCTTCCTAGTATTCTAAGGGAAGGGGGTAAAATAGAAAAGCGCTAGTGGTAGGGGACTCAATAGATAGATGGATTGACAGGAGAGTTTGTGGTCAGGAACGGGATTCCAAGAAGGTATGTTGCCTCCCCGGTGCCAGGGTCCGGGATGTCACCGATCGGGTTTACAAGATTCTGAAGGGGCAGGGTGAGCAGCCAGAAATCGTGGTACATATTGGCACCAATGATATAGCCAGGAAAGGGATTGAAGATCTGAAAAGTGAGCTAGGTTGGAAGCTGAAGAGCAGGACGAGTAGAGTAGTGATCTCAGATTTGCTACCGGTGCCACAAGATAGTGAGATGAGGAACAGTCAGTGAATGCAGCTTAACACCTGGCTGCGAGGCTGGTACAGGAGGGAGGGCTTCAGATATCAGACCATTGGGGGAAGTTGAGACCTGTACATGAAGGATGGGTTGCACCTGAACTGGAGGGGCACAAATGTCCTGGGTGGTAGGTTAGCTCATATGATTTGGGAGGATGTAAACTAGTTTGGCAGGGGGGGTGGAAATCAGAGCCACATGTCTGAGAGGGGGTCAGTTGCAGGTGAGGCAGTGACAGGATGTATTAGAACATAGAACATAGAACATTACAGCACAGTACAGGCCTTTTGGCCCGCATTGTTGCGCCGCCCTGTCATACTAATCTGAAGCCCATCCCACCTACACTATTCCATGTACATCCATGTGCCTATCCAATGACGACTTAAATGCACTTAAACTTGGCGAATCTACTACTGTTGCAGGCAAAGCATTCCATACCCTTACTACTTTCTGAGTAAAGAAACTACCTCTGACATCTGTCTTATACCTATCTCCCCTCACTTTATAGTTGTGTCCCCTCATGCTTGCCGTCTCCATACTTTGAAAAAGGCTCTCCCTGTCCACCCTATCTACCCTCTGATTATCTTGTATGTCTCTATTAAGTCACCTCTCAACCATTTTCTCTCTAACGAGAACAGCCTCAAGGCCCTCAGCCTTTCCTCATAAGACATTCCTTCCTTACCAGGTAACATCCTAGTAAATCTCCTCTGCACCCTTTCCAAAGCTTCCACATCCTTCTTATAATGCGGTGACCAGAGCTGTACACAATACTCCAAGTGTGGCCGTACCAGAGCTTTGTACAGCTGCAGCAAAACCTCCTGGTTCCGGAACTCAATCCCTCTATTAATAAAGGCCAAAACACTGTATGCCTTCTTAACAACCCTATCAATCTGGGTGGCAACTTTTAGGGTTCTGTGTACATGGACACCGAGATCTCTCTGTTCATCTGCACTCCTAAGAATCTTACCATTAGCCCAGTACTTTGCATTCCAATTACTCCGTCCAAAGTGTATCACCTCACACTTGTCCACATTAAACTCCATTTGCTACCTCTCAGCCCAGCTCTGCATCCTATCTATGTCTCTCTGCAACCTACTACATCCTTCGTCACTATCTAATTGAATCTATCAGGAAGGTTTCTCACACGATGAAACAAAGGGATCAGTTAAAGTGTGTCTACTTTAATGCAAGGAGTGTCCGAAATAAGAGTGACAAACTTAGATCATGGATCAGTACTTGGGGCTATGATGTTGTGGCATAACGGAGACATGGGCTTCACAGGGGCAGGAATGGTTGCTTGATGTTCCAGGGTTTAGATGTTTAAAAAGAACAGGGAGGATGAAAAAATAGGAGGGGGTGTAGCATTGCTAATCAGAGAATGCATCATAGCTATAGAAACGAAGGTTGTTGAGGAAGGTTTGTCGACTGAGTCAGTATGGGTGGAAGTTAGGAACAGCAAGGGAACAGCCACCATATTGGGGGTTTTCTACAGACTACTTAATAGCAATAGAGAGATTGAAGATCTCATAGGCGGACAGATTCTTAAAAAATGCAGAAGTAGCAGGGTTGTTGTTATGGGTGATTTCAACTTTCCCAATATCGACCTCCTAAGTGCAGATGGTTTGGGTGGATCCATTTTTGTCAGGTGTGTTCAGGAGGGTTTCCTTACTCACTATGTAGGCAGACCGATGAGGGGAGAGGCCATTTTGGATTTGGAGCTCAGCAACAGGTGTCAGATCTCGCAGTGGGAGAGTGCTTTGGTGAAAGTGATCACAACTGCCTCACATTTAGCATAGCCTTGGAGAGTGAAAGGAGCAGTTACCGAGGGAAGATATTTAATTGGAAAAAAAGGAAATTATGACGCTATCAGACAGGAGTTGGGAAGTACAGACTGGGAGCAATTTTTCCACAGAAAGGACACAGCAGACATGTGGAGAATGTTTTAAGGAGCAGTTGTTGCGAGTGATGCATGAATTTGTTCCTCTGAGACAGGTAAGAAGGGGTAAGATTAAGGAACCTTGGATGATGAGAACAGAGAAACTTCTCATCAAAAAGAAGAAGGCAGCTTACGTAAGGTGGAGGAAGCAAGGATCCAGCACAGCTTTAGAGGATTACAGACTTGCTAGAAAGGAGCTCAGAAATGGTCTGAGGAAAGCCAGGAGGGGGCATGAAAAAGTCTTGGCAAGAAGGAATAGGGAGAACCCAAAGGCATTTCACTCATACGTGAGGAATATGAGAATGATCAGGGATAGGGGAGGGAACTTGTGCGTGGAGTCTGAGCAGATAGGGGAAGTCCTAAATTAGTTTTTTTGCTTCGGTTTTCCCCAAGGAAAGGAAACTTGTTGTAAATGAAAACTTAGAGGAGCTGGGATACAGTCTTGACCAGATCAAGATTGATGAAGTTAATGTGCTGGAAAGTTTGGGAAACATTAAGATTGATAAGTCCCCAGGGCCAGACCAGATTTATCCTAGGGTGATCCAGGAAGCGAGAAAGGAGGTTGCTAAGCTGCTGGCAAGGATATTTGCCTCTTCCCTCTCCACAGGAGTCGTACTGGAGGATTGGAAGGAGGCAAATGTTATTTCTCTTTTCAAGAACGGTAATAGGGAAATCCCTGGCAATTACAGACCCATCAGTCTTACGTCTGTGGTCAGCAAAGTTTTGGAAAGAATTCTGAGGGATAGGATTTATGACTAATAGGCAAAGCATAGTGTGATTAAAGGCAGTCAGCATGGCTTTGTGAGGGGAAGGACATGCCTCACAAATCTTATTGAGTTCTTTGAGGAGGTGTCAAGAAAGGTTGGCGACAGTCGAGCAGTGGCTGTGGTGTATATGGACTTCAGCAAGGCATTTGATAAGGTTTCCCATGGTAGGTTCATTCATAAAATCAGGAAGTATGGGATACAGGGAGATTTGGCTATCTGGATTCAGAATTGGCTGGCTGACAGAAGGCAGAGAGTGGTTGGAGGTGGAAAGTATTCTGCCTGGAGGTCAGTGTTGAGTGGGGTCCTGCAGGGCTGTGTTCTAGGGCCTCTGCTCTTTGTAGTTTTTATAAATGACTTGGTTGAGGAGGTTGAGGGGTGGGTTAGTAAATTTGCAGATGACACAAAGGTTGGAGACGTCATCAATAGTATAGAGGGCTACTGCAGGCTACAGCGCGACATAGACAGGCTGCAGAGCTGGGCTGAGAAATGGCAGATGAAGTTCAACCTGGGTAAATTGGAACTGATGTATTTTGGAAGGTCGAATTCGAATGCTGAATACAGGATTAAAGACAGGATTCTTGGATGTGTGGAGGAACTGAGGGATCTCAGTGTGCAAGTACATAGATCCTTCAAAGTTGCCACCCAAGTGGATAGGGTTGTTAAGAGAGCATATGGTGTTTTGGCTTTCATTAATAGGGGAATGAGTTTAAGAGCCGCGAGGTTTTGCTGCAGCTCTACAAATCCCTGGTGAGACCACGCTTGGAATATTGTGTCCAGTTCTGGTCGCCCTACTATAGGAAAGATACAGAGGCTTTGTAGCTTGAGTCACTGAATGAATGAATGAAGTTTGATTCAATGAATGAATGAATGTAGTTTTGTTCACTGAATGAATGATTAAAGATTGTTTCACTGAGTGTAAGAATACAGTTTGATTCACTGAATGAATGAATGTATTTTGTTTCACTGATTGAATGAGTGAAGTTTGTTGCATTGAAGAAGGTTTACCAGGATGCTACCTGGACTGGAGGGCTTGCCTCATGAAGAAAGGTTGGATAAGCTCGGACTTTTCCTTCTGGAAAAAAGGAGGTAGAGAGGAGACCTGATCGAGGTATACAAGGTAATGAATGGAATAGATAGAGTCAATAGCCAGAGACTCTTCCCCAGGCAGGATTGACTGGTATGAGAAGTCATAATTTAAAGATATTAGGAGGAAGGTATAAAGGAGACGTCAGAGGTAGGTTCTTTATGCAGAGAGTTGTGAATGCATGGAATGCATTGCTTGCTGTGGTGGTGGAAGTAGAGTCATTAGGGACATTTAAGCAATTGCTGGACATGCACATGGATAGCAGTGAGTTGAGGGGTGTGTAGGTTAAGTTACTATATTTTACATTAGGATTAAATGTCGACACAACGTCGTGGGCCAAAGGGTCTGTTCTGTGCTGTACTTTTCTATGTTCTATATTCTATGTTCTTCTTGCTCACTCAGTAAACAGCCAGTTGCATGCTTAACTGCAGTGCTGCAAACTCAGGGCAAAGGCCCATTGCCTCCTACATCACCTGTCTGCCCCTCCTGTTCCTCCCTGTGCAAGTTGATAAAGTTATAAGAATATTAGAACCAGGAGCAGGAGTAGGCCGTCTGGTCCTTTGAGCCTGCTCCGCCATTCAATGAGGTCATGGCTGATGTTTTCATGGCCTAAACTCCACTTACCCACCCTCTCAACATAACCCTTAATTCCTTTGCTGTTCAAAAAAATATCTATCTTAGCTTTAAAAACATTTACTGAGGAAGCCTCAACCACTTCCCTGGGCAGGGAATTCCACAGATTCACAACCCTCTGGGTAAAGAAGTTCCTTCTCAATTCAGTCCTAAATCTGCTTCCGCTAATTTTAAGGCTATGCCCTCTTGTCCTAGTTTCACCCGCCAGTGGAAATATCCTCTCTACTTCTATCTTACCTATTCCCTTCTTAATTTTAAATGTTTCTTCAGATCCCCCCTTATTCTTCTAAATTCCAATGAATATAATCCCACTCTACTCAGTCTCTCCTCATAAGCCAACCCCCTCAACTCTGGAATCAATCTAGTGAACCTTCTCCACACCTCTTCTCATGCCAGTACATCCTTTCTCAAGTAAGGAGACCAAAACTGCACACAGTACTCCAGGTGTGGCCTCACAGCACCCTATACAGCTGCAACATAACCAGACCAACCTTCTGCGATTCATACACAAGGGCATCCAGGTCCCTCTACACAGCAGCATGCTGCAATTTCTTACCATTTAAGTAATAGTCCTTTTTACTGTTATTCCTACCGAAATGGATTACTTCACATTGATTAACATTGTACTCCATTTGCCAGATCTTTGCCCATTCACTTAAACTATCTAAGACCTTTGCAAACTTTCAGAGTCCTCTGCACACTTTGCTGTACCACCCATCTTAATGTCATCTGCAAACATTGACACATTATACGTGGTCCCCAACTCCATATCATCTATGTAAAGTGTGAACTCATCCCTGATTGCTGACTCTATTTGGTCCTCTCCAGCCTGCCTGGAGTTGAGCACAAACAGCCTTATTCAGTGTCAAGAAGCAAGCAGCCTCAAGGTCAGTTTAGATGCAATCACCCATAGCCCAAGATACTGTAGACTGGTAACTCAGTGTGCAGGTAGCAGCATTGGCTTAGAAGTCACCACTTTACTACTGATGGCCAATAAATGCTGGGCTAGCCAGTGTAGCCCAGATTCTAATCAAAAATAACATGTTGTCTTGCTTGTCTTTGAATAAATTAAGTTCCTACTGTAGCACAATTGGGATTCCACTTCAGCACTTCGATTACAAATGCACTTGAAGCCACCGTAGGTGTTCTCACACAGAGCAGTAGCATGACAGTTCGCTTCACCACTGATACATTCATTTACATCTGGAAAACATAAGAAAAATCAACATAGTTTTAATATTAAGTGTAGCCATGCTAAGTTAACATTAACTTGCCTCATGGCAAAATTTAAAGAAGTAGTAAGTTTTATCCTTGCTTTTGGTCAACATCAAGGTCTCCTCTCATCCAACATCACCTAAAGAATAAATAACTTACTTCTAAATTTTCTAAAGATCTTGTTGTGCAGAATGCAGTTACTGTCACTTTTCAGGTAAATGCAGCAACTGTACCAAAGCAGTTCATGGTAATCAAAAAATATTTTGTGTTCTTTCAGAGAGATGAGACAAAGCATTGTATAAAAAGATGTAGACACAATTAAAGCCTACAGAAATAAAGGGACAGTAGCAGACGGTAAAAATGGGCACTTATTCTCGATTAGAAGTAATGTAGACATGTGTGAAGTGATACAATTTCGAGGGAAAATTGCGGTGAAACAACTTAAACTAAATGAATTAAATGAAGAAACAGGGATACCTTTAGTGCATATACTCAAGACTTTCACAGTAGCAGGATAAGTTCAAAAAGCTGCTTTTTAACCAGCCTACGGAATTATTGGCTCCTTTAATAGAGGAACGGACCTAGATTTTCATTCCTGAAGCTGATATGCAGAATCAAGAAGATTGCCAGCTTGGAAGGGGAAATAGTCCCAAGCAGCTGGAATTTCATTCCTGTGGGTGTGTGCGTGCCAGAGTTGGGCCTACCACCTCAGAAACAGTTCAGAGGCAGTCAGCACCAAGTTGGGCTGATTTAAGGACCTGCCCGAGTGTTCTGGGACCTTGTTCCAATTGTAATGAAAGTAGTTAATACTTCTACCCTGCACTCCTCAAATTCCCTCATCTCCCATCTGCTTCATATGTCAATTCATGCCTCTATGCACCCCCATGACCTCTCATATCCTCAATGTCAATCTATCCCCCTCTACTCATCCCCATGGCCCCAAAATGCTTCCCATGCAAAGCTATGACCTCATTTATCTCCATAACCTCTTCGAGCCCCCAACCAACTTTAGTGCAAACTCATGCATATCAATGACCCATCTACCACCATTTGACCATCTATCTTCCATGCCAACTCACCGAATAACCACCATTGCCAGATATTAGAGACCATGCTAAGCAAAATAAATTTCCAAGTATTTGTTGAAGAAATCACTGTATTCCCATTAAAGGAAAACTCTAATTGAGTTTTAAAGACCAAAAAACCCTTTAAAGACCAAGAATGCTTTCTTTTATTGATATCCACATATCAAATAAATGAATCTCCTAATATCCTTTTGGAGCTAGCAATCAAACTATGAACGTACTGGTCTCTCCCGTCTCTCCAACTGTGATAATGAGAGATTGTGGAAGCAATCAAGCAATAACAATGTTATAATATCACTCAGCCTTATGATTAACAAACACCCATTGAAACTGCAAGCTGACTTTTTTTAACTTCAATATATAGAAGGATATTTATATTCAAATTTAACAGGCAGGAGATTCAACTAACTTAGTTCCATAGGGCTTAATAATCTTTTATATGTATTCATGCCTCTTCTTAAAAATCATAAGTCACACACTGTGGGAAATAAACCTTCAGCAAAAATGGGCTCTGTTTAAATTCAGCACTTTTTTGCATTTAATTTGACCTAAATTTTAATTTAGTTTCAATGCTCCAGTTATATTTGGGTTTCCCTGAATGTGTGAATTACATCACACCCCTTTTCTTCCCCAAACCCCACTACCTCTGGTGATACAGAAGATGTTACAAATGGGGTTGGGTCTTTCAGATCCAGGCTTCCAGAGTCTCCATGAAAATCCTCACTACGCAGTAAAGAAAACAAGAAAGTAATGCACCAGTTCAGCTTCAGTGCTCAATTCTGGACACTATAGTTTAGGAAGGATCGCAAAGCCTGAGAGGGGGTGTAGAAGAGATTTGCTTGCATATTATTGGGAATGAGGAATTTCGTTTATGTGAAGAAACTGGAGAAATTGATTATTCTCCTTATGGCAAAGGAGGTTAAGAGTAGACTTGATAAAGAAGATGAAAGTCATAATCATAAATCACTGTGGATCACAACCTCTAATTTCATCTTTGTCCTGTGTACTTTTGTTTGTTTCTCTTTTCTCAGTTGTTCACAGCATTTCAGTGTTGCTAGTTAGGTAAGCATTTACTGCCGTTCCCTAACTGTCCTTAAGAAAGTGGTTGTGGTGAGCTGTCCTTTTGCTGGGTTGAACTTTGTCCTTGTTCTTCCTTTATCTCTTCATGTTGCATTCAAATAGATTTTATGTAACAATTCATGTCTCACTAGGACACAGCCTCTGATTTTCACTGCTGAGCCCGAACTGCTGAGCTTTTCAAACTGTTTTTCAGATTTCTAACGCTTTGCTTTTGTGTTGTGAAGTAATTGTGAAGCATTTTGATAGAGTAAATAAGGGTAAGTTGTTTTTTGTGGTATCAGAGTTTGTAACCTGAGGATACAGATTCAAGGCCATGTGGCAAAAGAACTAGGGACAACATGAGATTTTTTTTGTAGCAAGTTGTTACTGGATCTCTGGATTGCTGCTTGAAAAGATACCAGAAGATTCAGTGATAACTTTCCAAAGGATATTGATTAATACACAAAGATAAATAATTAACAGGCTTTGGGGAAGATGTAGGGAAATGGAATTGGATTGTACTTAAGACTATAAGATTTAGGAGCAGAAAGAGACCATTTGGCCCATTAAGTCTGCTCTGTCATTTGAGCATGGCTGATATGTTTCTCAACTCCATTCTCCTGTCTTCGCCCCATAACTATTGATTCCTTCACTATTAAGAACCTATCTATCTCTGTCTTTAATACACTCAATGACTTGGCCTTCCAAAGCCATCTGTGGCAATGAGTTCCACTGATTCACCACACTCTGGCTGAAGACATTGCTCCTCATCTCAGTTCTAAAGGGTCATCCAACTCCATATTCAAAGAACAGGCACAGATGCAGTGGATTGCTTATATGCCAGTAATGCTCTATCTCCAGTGATTGAATAGTTTTGCCTCTTGGCATCCATTGCTAAAGGTCCTCTGGATCATAAAATAAGGCATGTCTGTAAAGGAGATAGAGCACATCAAATAATGGGCAAACCAAAATTCTATGTGTTTGGATTTCTTGGTAGCTTGGTTCGGAGACTTTGAATTTTGTTGATGGATTTCTGGACACGTCAGATATTTGGTTAAGTTAAGTAAAATGCTTTTTTATGTAAATATAGTTGTAAAATTTGTTATTATTGTGAGTGAGTTTGTAAAAGGTGTGAAGGAAGAAATGATAGTACTAGCTGAGAGATGCAAGATTCTCTTCTACATGATACTCTGCATACAGAAACTGATTTGTGATGTATTTACAAGTTTGAGAAATGCTGGACTGAATTTCTGGGCCTTGCTAATACAGTCAGTTCTTCTAGAACACAATGGTTGCATTCTTGTGCAACCCCGCGTTATAGAAAAATTGTGCTTTAGAAACAGCGCTTAAAGTGTTGGTGATGTAATCGCTTTACAGCCAACACACGTTTTAAACATTAGAAATAATATCCCCCATTGGACGGCACGGTGGCACAGTGGTTAGCACTGCTGCCTCACAGCGCCAGAGACCCAGGTTCAATTCCCGTCTCAGGCGACTGACTGTGTGGAGTTTGCACATTCTCCCCGTGTCTGCGTGGGTTTCCTCCAGGTGCTCCGGTTTCCTCCCACAGTCCAAAGATGTGCAGGTCAGGTGAATTGGCCACGCTAAATTGCCCGTAGTGTTAGGTAAAGGGGTAAATGTAGGGGAATGGGTGGGTTGCGCTTCGGCGGGGCGGTGTGGACTTGTTGGGCTGAAGGGCCTGTTTCCACACTGTAAGTAATCTAATCTAATTCAGCAAGGGTCTGAAAATTGAGAGACTGGCTGGTGTGTTGACTTTCCAACCCAGTCCCCACCATTTACCATTTTGGCTGCTGTGGCTTCACTACCCAGGAAGATCAGCTACACTGACAGGATTGATAATTATAGCAGGGATTAAGGAGGCTGACTGGGATTTTCCAGTTGGCCACCAATTTCCTGATTAAATTCAGAAAGAGGGGCAAATCAACCACCTGGAAGCAAGCACCCAGATGCAGTTTGGGGTACCAGTTCTCGCGCCACATCCACAGTCCTTCCCCACATATCTGGTTGGAGGTGGAAGCAAATATGCTCTCGGTAAAAGAGTCAACCTTCTTTTTCTTCCTGGGAACCTTTCACTGCCCTTATTCATTTGTATCTATATAGTCCACACCATATTTTATTTCATAAATCTGCATTGCTCAAATAGTATCTTCCTCTTTAAGGCAGGACAGCTTTTGCAATCTGCTGTTTGTGTGCCCCAGTGGGATTGTTCATAATTATTTAAAGAGACAGACTGACAGAGTGTTGTTCAACATACTGGTCTTTGCTACATTTATACAATTCTGGGTGTTAGACGACTGTAATCCTTTTATTAAATCAATCTTCTCCCACACATCAAAGTTGAATTGCCAACTTGGCCCCCAAAATACACTGCGTTATATGAGTGGTTCCCACATGCACTCCCTTCACTGCAATATAAGGAGTCAGGAGACTGGAGAATAGCCATCCCAATAAGAACATGTGAACTTGTCCAGTGTACATGTTTGATGCTTGACTTCTGTAAAGACAGTAAAAGAGAGCTTTCTTGAGCCCTCCCAGTTGGATTTGGTATGTCAGAGGTGAAATGAGCTATATAAATCAGCTATATAAATGCAAATTCTTTCTAAGCTGCTGACCATGATTTAGAAAAGCAAGTTTGGAGGAACAAACAGAGGGAAATCCATTAATTGACTGACCTGGATAACTGGATGAAAAGTATGGAAAATGTTTTATAACCTCGCATTGTTACAGTTTAACTTGATTCATTGATTAAATGTGGAGAAAGAAAAATCAATGTTATCAGATAGGAAGCATCCAATTTTTTTACATTCATTGATACCATTAAAGAAAAACAAAGAAGACTTTTCATTTTTACAAACAGGCAAAAATGTACCTTCTACTGAAACTGATGGATCAGCTTCGTTGTATTCAGCAACTTGAATCAAGAAGTCTTGAATAAACCAATGAGGAGTATCACTAGAAACATTCACTCGATATTCAGCTGATGGACCTCCACCTGGGAATGACTTCAGACTAAGATTATAAAATTTATTCTCAAATCCTTGGGTCAAAATTTTATTTAGCTGTAAATATAAACAAAAAAAAACTAGAATGAAGTTTAAACAATAGTTCTTTCTTTTCATATCATCAATGGTGTTTCATTATTTTACAAATCTGTTGGGTTAACAACAGCACCCAGACTACGGTAGGTGTGACAAGGTTCAATATTAATGCATTTTCCTGCTCCTTTTCTGAAGCTACAGTCTCTGTTTTAACAAATTACAAATTACATGCCATGGTGTAATTTAATGCTCCCCACCAGAAAGCTATTTAATCTGACAGGAGTGTGTGTGATGGTGATCCCAGTGCCTTTCATCCTCCACTTGATTATATCCAAGTCAAGAAGATTTGTGCATGAGCCACTCAAGAGCACCATCTTGCTGCATCAGGCAGTGCCTGGGTGAGTCACTATGTTGAAAAGCATGCCTTGGGGGACTTTGCTTGCAGGTTCCTGTGAGATGGGGTGCAGAGCTTTGTTCCAGTGATGCTGACAGCAATACAGAGCTGCTGGCTTCTGATTAGCCAGTAGTTCTCATGTGTCACAAAGCTAGTCCATTTTTTGGCTCAAGGATACTCTATCCTTGATTTTTTTTCAGAGGAGTACAGAGATGAAAAGAATTTTCAGAGGCTTTTGTATATGTGTAAACAGATGAGACTTCAGGCCAAAGTGGTCATGTTTTAGAAGTGACCTGTATAAAGAAAGCTGAGCTGAGTAATTTAGTTCAGTCTTGAGCTGGTTGGAAGTTCAACAGGGAACTGTGTGGAAACTCTCTCTCTCTTTCTGCCCTTCAACTTCAACCTATAAGTATGTGCTCCATTCCAATTGATTTTTAAAGAGAGTTTGCTTATTGAGACTGTTGTGTATATTCAGAACAGCATAATTAAGTCTAATTGGATTGGCTGAGTTCTGTAGGGGTTCTCTATTCTGTTTGTTGTGTTTCATTGTGTAATTTTGTGATTAAATTTTTGCCTGTTTTAATATCTAGTCTTCAACCTAGCTAACTTAATCCAGATAATTTTCACTGTACACTTACCAAAAGAAATTGCAAAGATATGGTCTGAGCTAAACATTAAGAATGTTTTGAGTGGTCTGGCTTAGTCCATAACAGATTGAGGGCTCTTTGTGGGATTTTAACCAGCAAGTGGGAGGTGCTAATGTCTTTATTTCAGGTGTTGGTTTGGTTGGATAGACAAAGCTTAGGATAGGAATGGTTCTTTCAGTCGCCAAACGTTTTCTGGAAGTTTTGAATTTGGAAGTTTTGCAAAGGGTTGATAAGACCAAGTTGAAAAATTAGCAGAGAAGCTGGAATTGGAACTGCCTGCTTCTGTGAGGAAAGGAGAGATATTTACAGCAACAGCTCAGCATTTAAACTTGCTTGACAAACCATCAGAATCTATAGAGATGGCGAGAATTCAATTGCACATGAAGCAGCTTGAGTTAGAGGCGAGAGATAAGGAAAGGGCAGCAGAAATGAAACAGTTTGAGTTACGCTTAAACGCAGAAGAGAGGGGGAAAGAGAAAGCAGTAGAACAGAGAGAAAAAGAGAGAGCAGCAGAAGAGAGGGAAAAAGATAGAGCAGAGTAAGAAAAAGATGGTTTGAACTTCAAAAACTGACACATAAAAAAGAAAGTCAGGAGACAAAGGCTGAGGGTAGGCTCAGTGAGGAAGAGACTGAGGATGAGCAAGTCCCTGGTAGTCAGAAGCCTAGTGAGAAACTGTTTTAGGATGTTCAAGCATTGCCTAAAGTTGATGAGAAGGATGTGGAAGCCTTTTCATCTCATTTGAAAAGGTGGCTAAACAAATGCAGTGGTCAGTGGCAACATGGGTTTTGTTGACCTAAACAAAACTGGTAAGTAGGGCTAGTGAGGCATTTGCATCCCTATCAGAGGAGGTATCTGGGGAGTCTGAGGAAGTGAAAAAAGCCATTTTAAGTGCATATGACTTGTACCAGAAGCCTTTGGACAACATTTCAGGAATCTAAGGAGGGATCCTGGTCAAACCTATGTTGAGCTTGAAAGGATCAAACAGAGCAATTTCGATAGATGGATAAGAGCTTTAAAAATCGAGCAAACCTATGATGCCCTTAGGGAGGTAACTATTTGGGAGGAATTCAAAAATTCACTGCCTGTAGTGTGAACTCATGTAGAAGAGCAGAGTTAAAACAGCAAGGTTAGCAGCTGAAGTGGCTGATGATTATGAGCTGGTCCATAAAACACGGTTTGGCGTCCAGAATCAATTTCAGTCCATGAGGGATAGAAATTGGGGCAAAGAGAAATCCTCATGTGGAAAGGGAAATGTAGATCTCAGTGAAGATGATAAGGATAATTTACCACAAGGTAAAAAAGAAACCCTTGAGGGGGACAAAAAAGTTAAAAACTCCAGTATTTTCATTGTAATAAAGTGGGCCACAAAAATCACAGTGTTGTTGGGATAGGAGAAAGCCAGATGTAGGAAAACCAGACAAGCCTGGGAGTTTTGCTGGACTAGTAACAAAAAGCACAAGGGAGGTTAGACAACTGCCTCAGTGTGTACAAGATGATCAGAAGATGGTGAAGAAGGAAGTGCCAGCTCTGCTTAAAAAAATATACATGCGAGGGTAAAGTTTATTCACATAGGCCAGGAGTAGCAGGGAAACAGGTTACAATGTTAAGGGACACAGGATCCTTTCAGTCTGTGATGCTGAAGGATGAGGAGATATGTACTCCTGAAGGACTATTGCCAGAGAAGGTACTGGTAACAGGAATTTATGGTGTGACAAAAAGTGCTCAGTTATGTAAAGTGAGGCTAAAGAGTCCATAGAGAGGAGAATTTGTGGTAGGAGTACTGGACAAACTCTCTGCTCCAGGAATACAATTTGTCCTTGCAATGATATAGCTGATTCACCAGTAGGCGTGCTGCCTACTCTAGTTGAAAAGCCAGTGGAGATGCAGGCAACTGAAGACACAGAAATTGTTTATCCAGGAATTTTCCCGGATTGTGTCACAAGATCACAGAGGCACAAGTTAAAGCAGGAGAGATCAAAAGGCACACATAAGGAAGATGACATAGTGTTATCCAAAACTTTCTTTGATCTGATAAGTGCAACAGAGAAGGAGCAAATAGGTAAACATGGAAGCATCTTTAGCTCTACTAAGCTGATTGAATTACAGCAAAAAGATGAGGAGTTAAAACAGTTATATCAAAAGACATATACAGAGAAAGAAAGTGAATGCATTCTTGTGTGTTATTACTTAACAAATGATGTCTTACTGAGGAAATGGAGACCATCACACATTCAAGCAGATGAAAAAAGGGCAGCGATTCATCAAATTGTTTTGCCAGTGGGGTATAAAAAGGAGGTGCTGCGAGTGGCACATTTAGGGGTGAGAAAAACACAGGCTATGATACAAAGACATTTTTACTGGCCTGGAACACAAGGATGTAGTTGAATTTTGCCAGATGTGTCATACATGTAAGCTAATCGGAAAACCACAGGCAGTAATAAAACCTGCACCTTTAATACCTATTCCAGCATTTAAGGAAATCTTCACAAGAGTCTTGATTGATTGTGTAGGCCCCCTACCTCAAACAAAAAGTGGGAATAAGTATTTATTAACAATAATAATGTGTCAACTAGATTTCCAGAGGCAATCCTATTACGCAAAATCACAGCTAAAAGGGTTGTAAAAGAATTACTTAATTTTTTTACTGGATATGGGCTACCAATAGAAATCCAGTCAGAACAAGGATCTAACTTCACATCCAAACTATTCAAGGAGGTTATGGATAACTTGGGAATAAAGCAATTCAAATCTACTGCATACCATCCGGAATCCCAGGGAGCGCTAGAGAGATGGCATCAAACACTGAAGACCATGTTAAGGGCTTATGGTCAGGATTATCCAGATGATTAGGATAAGGGTTTACTTTTTGCAATCAGAGGCGCACCAAATGAATCGACCAAATTCAGTCCATTTTAATTAATTTTGGGGTGTGCAGTAAAAGGACCACTAAAACTGATTAAAGAGAAATTAGTAAGTCAGAATTCAGAGACCACTCATTTGGTCTCTGTGTCAACATAGAGCTGGAGAGTTAGCTAGACAGCATTTAAAAGTATCACAGCATACAATGAAACAGGAAGCGGATAACAAATGACAAATTTGCAATTTTGCAATTGGACATAAGATATTGGTGTTACTTCCAGTAACAGGTGAGCTTTTAAAAGCAAGGTTTAGTGAGAGAAGAAATTGAGAAGAAATTGAACTACTTGATAAGGACTCCAGACAGGAAGAAATCTCACAAAGTGTGTCGTGTGAATATGCTCAAAAGGTATTTGATAGGGAAGGAAAGCAAGAGGGGAAGGTGTTAATGATTACAGCACAGGAGGAAGAACCAAGTTCAGAGGATTCTGAATTGGACATTCCTCAAATCAAATTGGACAATAAGGAAGTTGTCAAAAATTGGGATACATTATTGAGTTACCTTCCACAAGAAAATCAAAATGCCCTGAAAGAGTTATTACTATCACATGGGGAGATATGCAGAAATAAACTGGGGAGTACTAACCTAATTGTGCATGATGTGGATATAGGAGATGCTGTTCCAATTAAGCAACATCCTTATAGGCATAACCCTCTTAAGTTGGCACAGGTTCAGAAGGAGATAGAGCGTATGCTGCAAGATGGCATAATCGAAGTGAGTTACAGTGTCTGGAGCTCACCCATAGTCATGGTGCCAAAGCCAGATGGTACCCAATGGTTATTTGTGGACTATCGCAAAGCCAACACCGTTACAAAGACTGATGCATATCCAATTCCATGGTTGGAGGAATGTGTTGAAAAAGTGGGACAAGCAACTCACATTTCTAAGTTGAACTTGCTCAGAGGATACTGGCAAGTACCTATGTTAGAGAGAGCAAAGGCAATTCCAGCTTTCGTAACACCAAATGAACTATATCAGTTCAAAGTCAAAGTTTGGTATGAAAAATGCTCCAGCCACATTTCAGAGACTGACTAATAAGGTCATTGCCGGGTTACCCAACTGTGTGGTGTATATTGATGACCTAGTGATTTTTAGTGACTTATGGAAGGAACATTTACAGCATTTATCAGACTTGTTCGATCGACTTTAGAAGGCAGGCTTGGTGGTAAACTTAGCTAAAAGTGAATTTGCCAAAGCCCAAGTTGCCTTCCTGGGCCATGCTATCGGATATGGACAAATGGCCCCACGAGATGCAAAAACAAAACTAATTGGGGAATTTCCCACACCGTTAATGGAAAAAGCAGTACTATGGTTCCTGGGAATGAATGGATTTTGCCAAAAGTTTGTGCCGAACTTTAGCAGTGTGGCTGCTCCACTCACCGAATTGTTAAAAAAGTGCAAGAAGTTTCAGTGGACAGAGGATGTCAAAAGGCATTTGACAGCTTTAAAGCTGTGTTAACCACTACCCCTGTATCAGCCACATCGGATTACACAAAGCTTTCAAGGTGGCTATTGATGCCAGTGATGTGGGTGTTGGTGCAGTGTTCCTGCAGGATGATGATGAGAGAATAGAAAGACCCATCGGGTATTTTTCCAGGAAGTTGAACATTCATCAACAGAAATATTCAACAGTGGAGAAAGAGACTTTAAGTATGGTGTTGACCTTGCAATAGTTCAGTGTTTATATTACCAGCAATGCGTCTGAGACAATCGTATATACTGATCACAACCCATTGACATTTGTGGAAAAATTTAAGGGCAAAAATGCCAGACAGTTTAGATGGAGCTTGGTGTTGCAGCCATTCAATTTGACAACTGGGCATGTGGCAGGTCGCGAAGATGGGATTGCCGATGTGTTATCGAGATTCAAATGAAGCGTTTGGTGGCAGGTGTACCATGGCCTGAATTTGCATGTAGTTGTGCATGTTTGCATGTTTATAGTTAGTATAGTGTAAATGTGTGTGTAGACTACTAACTGGGTTTTGAAGGGTTAAAAATGAAGCCATCTTTTGGTATTGATGGTTCACTGTTTTTTAATGGGGGGAGGTATCACAAAGCTAGTCCATTTTTTTCCTAAAATCTGTTTCTTGGCTCAAGGATACTGTGACCTTGATTTTTTTCAGAGGGGTAATAAACCAGGTGAGGCTCCAATCAGTCCGGTTTGGTACAGAGATGAAAAGGATTTTGAGACGTCGTCTGTTCATATGTAAACAGATGAGACTTCAGGCCAAAGTGGTAATAAACCAGGTGAGGCTCCAATCAGTCCGGTTTGGTACAGAGCTGAAAAGGATTTTGAGACGTCTTTTGTTCATATGTAAATAGATGAGACTTCAGATCAAGAAATGATCTGTGCAAAGAAAGGGGAGTGGTCAGCTCTCTAGTTAGCTGAGCTAAGCAGTTTAGTTCAGTCTTGAACTGGTTGGAAGTTCAACAGGGAACTGTGTGGAAACTCTCTCTCTCTCTTTCTGCCTTCAATTTCAACCTGTAAGCATATGTTCCATTTATACTGGATTTTAAAGGGAGTTTGCTTATTGGACTGTTGTGTATTGCTGGAACAGCATAATTAAGATTAGTTGGATTGGCCGAGTAAAGTAGAGGTATTTTATTCTGTTCTTTGTGTTTCATTGTGTAATTTTGTAAATAACTTTCTGTCTGTTTTAAAATCTTGTCGTCAACCTAGCTAACTTAATCCGGGTAATTTTCACTGTACACTTACTGAAATAAATTGCAAATTTATGATCTGAGCTGCCTGCTTAAGAATGTTTTGAGTGGTCTGGCTTAGTCCATAACACATGGGATGGGGCAAGACTTCCATCCTCAGGATCCTTAATAATGGGCAAGGCCTACTCCTGGTCATTTAAGTGCCTGACAACTTAAATCTGAGAACTCCCTTAACACCAGTGAGCTGTCCTCAACAGAGGTGACATGGGGTTCCTGTCAATATTCAGACCTCAATCCCTTTGCATACATTAAATTCCAACCCATGTAATTAAGACCATAATGCATGACCTGTGTCCATTCTCAATTGCCTGCTACTACCTTCAGAACTCTACAAATGTCTTCTTGCATTCACAGTGACAAAGACAGCTCCATTTTGCCAGAGTGGCGAGGAGAGAAGGAGAGGTGAAGCGAGGGCTGCCGGGGAGGGTGAGTTTAGATTAGATTCTCTACAGTGTGGAAACAGGCCCTTCAGCCCAACAAGCCCACACCGCCCCTCCGAAGAGAAACCCACCCAAACCCATTCCCCTACCGTATATTTACCCCTGACTAACACTGTGGGCAATTTAGCATGGCCAATTCACCTGACCTGCACATCTTTGGATTGTGGGAGGAAATTGGAGCACCCGGAGGAAACCCAGGGAGAATGTGCAAACTCCACTCAGACAGGCAGGAATCGAACCCAGGAACATGGTGCTGTGAGGCAGCGTGCTGCCCCATTAAAAGGGACTTACCTTGGGAGTCAGGCCTCCATTTTGCCAGAGTGGCAAGGAGAGGAGAGGTGAAGCGAGGGCTGCCGGGAATGGTGAGTTTTCCCGCATTAAAAGGGACTTACCTTAGGAGTCGGGCCTCCATTTGCCGAGAGGTGAGAGGGAGGAGTGAAGGACTTCTGGGAAGTCATGTATTTGTGTGGTTGCATTACCCGAAACACTACTCGGGTAGTGTCTCCCACCCATCCTCCTCATCTAATCAAAAGAAAAAGGACCTGTGTGCCAGATTGGTAAGGTAATGAGTTTTATTTAAATTCCTTATTTTTTTAATCAGTCTCTTTGGGAATTTAGAATAGTGGGAATGCAGGTTAGGGCAGTTGAATGTTCCTCCTGCAGAATGTGGGAGGTAAGGGTCACCACTAGTGTCCCTGCTGACTACATCTGCGGGAAGTGCACCCAACTCCAGATCCTCGAAGACCGCGTTAGGGAACTGGAGCTGGAGCTGGATGAACTTTGGATCATTCGGGAGGAAGGGGAGGGGTTATTGAAAGAAGTTACAGGGAGGTAGTCACTCCTAAGGTACAAGAAAAAGGCAAATGGGTTATAGTCAGGGGACGGAAAGGGAACCAACTGGCTATGCAGTTATCCCCTGTGGCCATTCCCCTCAACAATAAGTATACCGTTTTGGATACTGTGGGGGGAATGACTTACCAGGGGGCAAGCAGTGGGGTACAGGGCCCTGGCACAGAGTCTGTCCCTGCTGCTCAGAAGGGAAGGGGCAAGAGGAGCAGAGCAGTAGTCACTGGGGACTCCATAGTTAGGGGGAACAGATAGGTGGTTCTGTGAGGATTCATGGTTGGTGTGCTACCTCCCAGGTGCCAGGGTTTGTGATGTCTGTGATCGTGTTTTTGGGATCCTTCAGGGGGAGGGGGAGCAGCCCCAAGTCGTGGTCCACATAGGCACCAGCGACATAGGTCGGAAGACAGATGAGGATTTAAGGCAGAAATTCAGGGAGCTAGGATGGAAACTTAGAACTAGGATGAACAGAGTTGTTGTCTCTGGTTTATTGCCCGTGCCATGTGCTAGTGAGGCAAGGAATAAGGAGAGAGAGGAGTTGAACACGTGGTTACAGGGATGGTGCAGGAGGGAGGGTTTTGGATTCTTGGATAATTGGGGCTCTTTCTGGGGTAGGTGGGACCTCTATAAGCAGGATGGTCTTCATCTAAATCAGAGGGGTACCAATATCCTGGGTGGGAAATTCGCTAAGGCTATTGGGGTGGGTTTAAACTAATCCAACAGGGGGATGGGAACCAAAATTGTAGTTCGAGTATAGAAAAGGTTGAGAGTCGTGAGGTCCAAAATCAAGTTTCAGGGTCACAAGATGGCACCGGCA
Organism: Chiloscyllium plagiosum; assembly: GCF_004010195.1. Taxonomy (NCBI): domain Eukaryota; kingdom Metazoa; phylum Chordata; class Chondrichthyes; order Orectolobiformes; family Hemiscylliidae; genus Chiloscyllium; species Chiloscyllium plagiosum. The sequence goes on along the minus strand of NC_057718.1, from coordinate 28,690,441 downwards.
AGCAAGAAGTTGGTTTAAAGTGTGTCTACTTCAACGCCAGGAGCATCCGGAATAAGGTGGATGAACTTGCAGCATGGATTGGTACCTGGGACTTCAATGTTGTGGCCATTTCGGAGACATGGTTAGAGCAGGGACAGGAATAGTTGTTGCATGTCCCAGGATTTAGATGTTTCAGTAAGAACAGAGAAGATGGTAAAAGAGGGGGAGGTGTGGCATTGTTGGTCAAGGACAGTATTACAGTGGCAGAAAGGATGTTTGGGGACTCGTCAACTGAAGTTAGAAACAGAAAAGGAGAGGTCACCCTGTTGGGAGTTTTCTATAGGTCTCCGAATAGTTCTAGAGATGTAGATGAAAGGATAGCAAAGATGATTCTCGATATGAGTGAGAGAGACAGGGTAGTTGTCAGGGGGGACTTCAACTTTCCAAATATTGACTGGGAACACTATAGATGGGTCAGTTTTTGTCCAGTGTGTGCAGGAGGGCTTCCTAACACAGTATGTAGACAGGCCAACAAAGGGCAAAGCCACATTAGATTTGGTACTGGGCAATGAGCCCGGCCAGGTGTTAGATTTGGAAGTAGGTGAGCATTTTGGTGATAGTGATCACATTTCTGTTATGTTTACTTTAGTGATAGAAAGTGATAGGTGTATACCACTGGGCAAGAGTTACAGCTGGGGGAAAGGCAATTACGATGCAATTAGGCAAGATTTAGGCAGCATAGGATGGAGAAGGAAACTGCAGGGGATAGGCACATTAGAAATGTGGAGCTTATTCAAGGAAAAGCTACTGTGTGTCCTAGATAAGTATGTACCTGTCATGCAGGGAGGAAGCTGTAGAGTGCGGGAGCCGTGGTTTACGAAGGAAGTGGAATCTCTGGTCATGAGGAAGAAGAAGTCTTATGTTAGGATGAGATGTAAAGGCTCAGTTAGGGCGCTTGAGGGTTACAAGGTAGCTAGGAAAGACTGAAAGAGAGAGCTCAGAAGAGCCAGGAGGAGACATGAGAAGTCGTTGGCAGATAGGATCAGGGTAAACCCTAAGGCTTTCTATAGGTATTTAAGGAATAAAGGAATGATGAGAGTAAGATTAGGGCCAATCAAAGATAGTAGTGGGAAGTTATGTGTGGAGTCAGAGGAGATAGGGGAAGCACTAAATGAATATTTTTCAACAGTATTCACTCTAGAAAATGACAATGTTGTCGAGGAGATTACTGAGATACAGGCTACTAGACTAGGTGGGATTGCGGTTCACAAGGAGGAGGTATTAGAAATCCTGCAGAGTGTGGAAATAGATAAGTCCCCTGGGCCGGATGGAATTTATGAGGAGAAAGTGAGGACTGCAGATGCTGGAGATCAGAGCTGAAAATGTGTTGTTGGAAAAGCGCAGCAGGTCAGGCAGCATCCAGGGAACAGGAGAATCGACGTTTCAGGCATAAGCATTCCTGAAGAAGGGCTTATTCCCAAAACGTCGATTCTCCTGTTCCCTGGATGCTGCCTGACCTGCTGCGCTTTTCCAGCAACACATTTACAGCCTAGATGGAATTTATTCTAGGATCCTCTGGGAAGCCAGGGAAGAGATTACCGAGCCTTTGGCATTGATCTTTAAATTGTCATTGTCTACAGGATTAGTGCCAGAAGACTGGAGGATAGCGAATGTGGTTTCCCTGTTCAAGAAGGGGAGTAGAGACAACCCTGGTAATTATAGACCAGTGAGCCTTACTTCAGTTGTTGGTAAAGTGTTGGAAAAGGTTATAATAGATAGGATTTATAATCATCTAGAAAAGAATAATTTGATTAGGGATAGTCAGCACGGCTTTGTGAAGGGTAGGTCCTGCCTCACAAACCTTATTGAGTTCTTTGAGAAGGTGACCAAACAGGTTGATGAGAGTAAACCGGTTGATGTAGTGTATATGGATTTCAGTAAGGCGTTCGATAAGGTTCCCCACAGTGGGCTATTGAACAAAATGCGGAGGAATGGGATTGTGGGAGATAAAGCAGTTTGGATCAGTAATTGGCTTGCTGAAAGAAGACAGAGTGTGGTGGTTGATGGGAAATGTTCATCCTGGAGTCCAGTTAACAGTGGTGTACCGCAAGGCTCGGTGTTGGGCCCACTGCTGTTCGTTCATTTTATAAACGACCTGTATGAGGGCGTAGAAGGGTGGGTTAGTAAATTTGCAGACAACACTAAGATCGGTGGAGTTGTGGATAGTGGCAAAGGATGTTGTAGGTTACAGAGAGACATAGATCAGCTGCAGAGCTGGGCTGAGAGGTGGCAAATGGAGTTTAATGCAGACAAGTGTGAGGTGATTCACTTTGGATGGAGTAATCGGAATGCAAAGTACTGGGCTAATGGTAAGATTCTTGGCAATGTAGATGAGCAGAGAGATCTTGGTGTTCAGGTACACAGATCCCTGAAAGTTGCCACCCAGGTTGACAGGATTGTTAAGAATGCATACAGTGTTTTAGCTTATATTAATAGAGGGATTGAGTTCCGAAACCATGAGGTTATGCTACAGCTGTACAAAACTCTGGTGTGGCTGCACTTGTAGTATTGTGTACAGTTCTGGTCACCGCATTATAAGAAGGATGTGGAAGCTTTGGAAAGGGTGCAGAGGAGATTTACTAGGATGTTGACTGGTGTGGAGGGAAGGTCTTATGAGGAAAGGTTGAGGGACTTGAGGCTGTTTTTGTTAGAGAGAAGAAGGTTGAGAGGTGAGTTAATAGAGGCATATAATCAGAGGGTTAGATAGGGTGGACAGGGAGATCCTTTTTCCAAGAATGGTGATGGCGAGCACGAGGGGGCATAGCTTTAAATTGAGGGGTGATAGATATAGAACAGATGTCCGAGGTAGTTTCCTTACTCAGAGAGTAGTAAGGGTATGGAATGCTTTGCTTGCAATGGTAGTAGATTCACCAACTTTAAGTACATTTAAGTCGTCATTGGACAAGCATATGGATGTACATGGAATAGTGTAGGTTAGATGGGCTTCAGATTGGTATGACAGGTCGGCGCAACATCGAGGGCCGAAGGGCCTGTACTGCGTTGTAATGTTCTATGTTCTATAAACGTAAAGTCTAGAGTCTGTCCATGCAGCCGTGGGATGGTGTGCAGAGGAAGAAATTCCCAAGTCTCTCTACTACTTTTAACAGGGGTGACCTCATCGCCTACCTCTAACGCTCTAATGCCTCTTCTCTAGTGTAAAGCAAAGCATCATGAACTGCTCTCCATAATTCCCCAATCCTTATCCAAATACAGCCAGAATATTTCCAGGTATCAGCTTCTTTTCCCATCTCTCAGCAGCATCAATGGCTGGATCCACTCTTGCCCCTCTTCTCTAATTCGCCCATATACTAATGCTTAACAATATCATCCATAAACATAATGTCTGTTTTTCACATGCACAATGATGGCACGCATCTTTATTTGTTCTAAACTCATCCACCCTTCTGTTGACTCATTCGTACTTCACTGTCCCCTGCATATTTGGCTGCCTCACTGAAATCCTCCCTCTAAACTCTTTTACTTTTACATTCCTCTCTCTCCCTTTAAGAATGTCCTTAACACTACATCCTAAACTAAGCTAATGGTCATCCCTCCTCAACTCTTTTCCTTTGGCTTGGAATCTGTGTTTCCTTACGTCCCTGTAGATCACAGCAAGCGGTTTAGTAAATTAAAGATGGTACACATGCAAGATGTCACTGGTCTGTGATTCCACACCAAGTGCATTTTCATTAGCAAAAACCATCATCACAGCTTTGCCTGACAATAGTTGGACATTTCCTTGATATAATAGATGTGTTAAAATCATAAACTTGCTTCTTAGAAACAATTAGGACTTTTCTACATATAACACAAGAAGAAAATCGCCCCCAACCTTACCAACCCTCACAACCAACCTCTATTTCCTCACCTAAAATCTACATGTTATTGAGTAGTGACTGCGAATATTGGCTATTTTTTTCTACTTTCCCAGCCTGAATGCACTGTGTCCACTTCCACCCCCACTCTAGCCCAGAGTAAATCAGCACAGAATAAAACAAAAAGCTGAAAATGCTGGAGATCTGAAATACAACCAGAAATTCAGCCGGTCTGGCAGCATCTGTGGAGAGAGAAAAACAGACGTAACGAGTTAGTTTCAAATCCAGTGAGCATCAACAGAACAGAAAGCAATTGGGAAATAGTGGAATATCATTCTGATAATGTGTGTCGGGGGGGGAGGGGAGGGGCATGGATTTGGGGAAGAGAAACGCAAATGGTAGGAGATAGAGCCAACAAAGGAAAAGAAAAAAAATTGAGAAGCAGAAAAAGAGATTATAAACCGGCAGAGAGATAAGTACAGAATGGGTGCAAAAGGGAAGTGTCAACATTTGAAAATGAGTTGGCTGTGCTGGAAGCAACACGTAAAGAAGAGGATCTGGGAGGGTTGGTGTTAGTAAGGATCATGGAGGAAGATGTTCATGCTCTGAAATTGTTAAACACAATGTTGTGTCCTGAAGGGTGTAAGATACCTCGATGGAAGATGAGGTGTTATTTGTCCAGCTTGTGCTGAGCTTCACCGGAGCACTACAGTGTACCTGGGATAGAGACAGCATCTTTTTTTCAGACAGAGTGAACATGTTCTGCAAATCCAGTCACCCAGTCCACATTTCATCTCCCCAGTGTAGTAGGGATCACATCGTGAGCAGTGAATACAGTAGACTAGAAGTGCTGCTTCACCTGGATGGTGAGTCTGGGGCTTTTGATAGTGAACAGTAGGAAGCAAAAGGAAGCAAGCACCTACATGGGAGCTGTCATGGGGCTGTGGAGGGGGGTGGGGAGTGAGCAGGGTGTTGGGAATGGAGGAGGAGTGGAACAGGGTGTCCCGGACGATACAGTCCCTGCAGAAGGCTGACAAGGGAGGGGAGGGGAATATGTGTCTGGTGATGGCATCCTGCTGGAGGTGGCGGAAATGGTAGCTAATGATCCTTTGAATGAGGATACTGGTGTGGTTAAAATGGAGGACATGGTGACCTAATTGCTGTTGTGGGAGGGAAAGGAAGGGATGACGGCAGAATGCAGAAGATAGGTCGGACCCAGCTGCGGGCCCTGTGAACCATGGTGCTGGGGCATCCTCGGTTGAGGAAAAGTGGACATTTCAGAGGCTCCCCTGTGGAAGGTGGCACCATCAGGATAGATGCATCGGAGACGGAGAAACTGGGCGAATGGAATAGAGTCCTTCCAGGAAGCAGGGTGTGAAGATGTACAGTCCAGGTAACTGTGGGAGTTGATGGGTTTGTACTGGATATCTGTGGCCAGCCTATCCCTTGAAATAGAAGCAGATGTGAAGGGAGGAAAGTTGTCTCATGTATCAGCATCATTAGCAACTTTCACAGCTCCTTGAAATATTAATTATTTTCTCTCCACAGATATACCAAAAATCTGCTAAGTTTATCAAGTGCTTTCTGTTTTGCTTTCAATAAGCACAATAACTTATTGGTCATAGAACTCAGTAGTAAACCTAGGTGATGTATGCTATCGCAGTAAGTCATTGGTACCTAGACAGGATTTGACTCCAGAACCAGGAGGAGGACAGAATTATTTAATCGTTTCATATTATGGCTTGACTAGAAAAGGTACCCCACTTCAGTGAAGAAAAGTAAAGGAATGTAATATAGTATGTGATTTTCTCACTATTGTACAAAGAAAAGAAAGAAATGCATTTGTCCAAGTTAATAAATAATTCATGCTTCAAAATTGTTTAATGCATGCTATGATTATATTGCACATTTATATTTATGTTCAAGCAAGCAATGCTTGAGTAAATTACATATCCTAATGAAAAGCAAGCAACTGCTAATACTGGAAATCTGAAACAAACACAGAAATCACTGGTGAAACTCAGCAGGTCTGGCGGCACCTGTGGAGAGAAAGCAGAGTCAATATTTTGAGTCCAGCGACCCTTCTTCAGAGCATCCTACCTTGTTGGCATATTTCTTGGCCTCAGCCTTGAACAGAGTACTATTAACATTCAAAAGTACAGCAGACTTCCTTAAGGTATTCCACTTGACAGTACAGTTGAAAACATTCCACCCTAAAAGGTATAAACGCAGAATAAGGATAAAGTTGCTCATAACAATCTTCAACATATAATTGCAGATTTCCTTCGAGATACCAAATGGAAAGAATAACTGGTGACTTACAGAATCAACATTATTATTTCTGTTTTACAGACGTGGCTCATTTCCAGTAGGAAAGATGGAATCAGGTGAAACTCTTGGGAGTGGGAGGTGAGGTAGATGGAACTATCTATTTGAGCAGGAGACAGCAGGATGAAAATTGATTATTAAGTTGACAGCAGATTGAGGACAGATGCTGCTTCCCAATAGCAAGTAGTGGAAACCTCTGTTTAATACATTTGCATGTCTTAATGCTCATTAAAACCCTACTTCATCAGCTTTAAATTGTACCTTTGGAATTACGCAGACAGTAAATAAAAACCATGTGTTGACAGATTGACAACTTGTTAAATGGGGTGTTCAGCAGGTGAAGTCTTCCCGGGGGATTTGCATTGAGTAGGTGCTGCCTTTCTTGTATGAGGAGCTTTGTTGAACCATGGGAGGGGAGACATTGATGCACTGAGATTTGGTGGTGGCTTCAATTGGCAAACTAAGCAGAACTGACCGATGAAGGAAGGCAGATAGCAACCCTTCGGAGGCTCATGAGGGACAGGAGGAAGATGCTGGATTATATAAGGAAGGCCAATGTCTACAAACAGTAGGTCAAGCATCATTGTGGGGAGATCAGGATTTAGATAGGGAAGGTCAATTGCATGATCCTGGGGTTTGAGGGTAATAGAAGACAGGTTAAGGACAATAGAGGAGGTTGAAGGATAACGGATAGCTGGTCGAAGGTAATGAGCAGGCTGTTCGAGTGTGGGGAGGCATGACCCAGGTGAAAGAGCTACCAAAACAGCAAGGCAGATGAATTAGAGTTCAGTATGATGGAGGCAAGCTCAAACTTGACTGAGCGATATTGCAGTGTGATGGCTTCAGGGAGCTAACTGATTCTGGGTAGGTGGGGAATTTTTGGTAGGATGAGGGTACTAGTCATAGCAGATTCTGTTAGGTTCTTGCTGCTGGATGGCAAGGAGTTTGTCTGATTGCCTGGTGCCCATGAGGTAATGATGGGCCAGTGATTTGCTGTCCATCCCCATTGCATGATTGGCTGGTCCTTTCACCACTGCATGTCAAATTGGCTGGAAACAGTGTGACTGCACAGGGACAGCCACTTTGTTTCCAGACCCACTGTTTCCTCGACTCAGGAAGCATATACCACCCATTAGTTTGGTGGAGAACAATAAATATAAAACATGGACAAACCATGACAAATGCTGATCTCCTTCTTTAATGTGTTTAATGGGATGTTACTGCTGATGGTTTCTAATGGGAGCAGCAATGGTGGTACAATGGTGAGCATTGTTGCCTCATGGCAGCAGGGACCTGGGTGTGGTTCTACCCTAGGGTGACTGTGTGAAATTTGCACATTCTCCCTGTGTCTGTGTGGGTTTGCTCTGGATGCTCCAGTTTCCTCCCACAGTCCAAAGATGTGCAGGTTAGGTGGACGAGCTGTGGAAGATGCAGGGTTACAGAGATAGGGTAGGAAGGTGGGCCTGGATGGGATGCTCTTAAGAGAGTGGGTGTGGAAGTGATGGGCTGAATGGCCTGTTTCCAAACTGTAGGGATTCTATGATTCTATATAGGATTCATGTGTCCAGTGGTAACCCCAGAGTGATGTTGGTGAATTCATTCAGTCTGGGCACTGGCAAGTTCTAGTAACACCAAGGATACCTGAGCAACTGATGATGAATTGCCATCAGCAAATATGTTTATTCTGAAATTTGCTATCTCTGCGCATCAGAAATAAATCAAAAATGTCTAAGTGCAGGGTTAAAGAAGCATGCTCTCACAGTAAAGGGCTAGGTTTGTTGGGTGGGGATGGTATTGGGGATGAGGGATTGTTTAGGGCAAAGTGTAGTGGATGGGGGTAATGGAACTGAGGGTAGGGGGATTGTTTAGATTAGATTAGATTACTTACAGTGTGGAAACAGGCCCTTCGGCCCAACAAGTCCACACCGCCCCGCCGAAGCGCAACCCACCCATACCCCTACATTTACCCCTTACCTAACACTA
>NC_057718.1:28674184-28679518 GCF_004010195.1 Chiloscyllium plagiosum | reverse complement strand
CCACCCCCACCCTCCTCTAGCTTATCTCTCCACGCTTCACGCTCTCTGCCTTTATTCCTGATGAAAGGCTTTTGCCCAAAACGTCAATTTCGCTGCTCGTTGGATGCTGCCTGAATTGCTGTGCTCTTCCAGCACCACTGATCCAGATGGTTGGATCAGCCACTGGGGAGTGTAAGGGGTCAGGGAAGGTTTAATTGAGGTAGGGGTTAGAATCTTAATTAAGTCGGGGGTCAATTTGATACTCATCCAGGAATTCAACTGGGTTTTTAATCTATCATTTAACTATTTACTTAATTCAGAGGAACCTTCCAAATTCTCCAATTTAAATGGATACTGTTGGTGGATTCTGTCTGCAGCGGAATTGCTACTCAGAATCTTTGATTTTGTGGTCAATTCCACAAAAGTTTTCTGTGTCTAGAGTCCACAGGATCATGAAGCACAATTCCCACTTCTTCTGCAGACTGACTATCTGGCCATCAGAAAATCCAGGACAATCTCTCTAAATGATTAATCATTGCTTCCAAAGCTTCCCCTACTGACACACACTTAGCAATACTGCAGGATTCACATTTCACAGCTTCATACACTGCCTATCATGACAGTTGCTTTAAACAAAAGTATTGCTTTCTACCCATTGACCTGCTTGTTTAGTCTTTATTGGAACAGCCACAGCTGAAAAGAGAAACATGTTCCTAAAGCTTTTCATCTCGCATTTATCAAGACAAACGGAAGAATGCCCGATGTCAATTGATCACATCAATTTATAATACCAGAGTTATTGGCAAAACAACTCTGTTTGGACATGTTGTTACCAAGGAGACAGCAGTGAGGAACCATAATTTCCCCAAGATGCTGGGTAATTCAGAAAAGTTGCAATAATCACCTGATAGCATTTAATCTATCAGACATTCCCGAAAGCGGCCATACAGGGCTGTCACCATCATTCCAGACAGCAGGCAAAGCTCCCATCACCTCCATTAAGTACCATTGTTTGATTTAACTTTTAGCAAAGAAGGGGAATAAGATACTGTGAGGGTTTCTGCTCTTAATCACTATTAAAACGCATTGACTGAATGTTAGGTATGACCATCAGCAAAGGATGCAGCAAAAGTCAGATGCCTATCAGGTCCACCTCCATCTGTATCAAATAGAGGTGTACAAGAGAAATTCCAAGCAACCATGTTTTAGATTTCAATTTTCCCTTCCTTCTCTTCTTCAAGTACTAGAATCCAATTGGTGTTTCTCTGCAATGACACAAATGAGATTGGGGAGATCACTGTGTGTGTTTGTGAAGGCTTATCATTGTTTGAGAGTTACCACCATTGTTTCCACCCACTAACCCCTGTTACTGTGTCACAAACATTGCTCAGGCAAAGTGAAGTTTAACAGCAACCTTCTTGCATCTACAATTCAATTTTATTTTGGACTTACCTGGTGGATTTGTTGGTTCATCTGTGAAAAGAAGCCATTGAGTATATCATTAAATGGTTGAAGGGAAAATGAAAAATACGCTTGTATAAAATGTACTAATAGATATCTATGTTGTAAGCTTAAGAAAAATGTCTCAGTAATTCTCATTGACAAAAATATGACCAAACTAATTTGAAAGCAGAAGTATGTTCTGGATTCTGAAATATTTCTACAATTCACTGTAGGTTGATTTATTAATGCCAAATATGAACTGTTATTACATAACTTTCATATTTATCATAACTTTCTAAATTAACAAGTTTGACTTTTCTCTTTGTAAACCCTAGTAAATAAGTTCTTTAGCACAAAAAAAGTTATTTTAGATTACTTACAGTGTGGAAACAGGCCGTTCGGCCCAACAAGTCCACTCCAACCTGCCGAAGCACAACCCATCCCCCCACATTTACCCCTTCACCTAACACTACAGGCAATTTAGCATGGCCAATTCACCTAACCTGCACATTTTTGGACTGTGGGAGGAAACCCATGCAGACATGGGGAGAATGTGCAAACTTCACACCGTCAGTCGCTTGAGGCTGGAATTGAACCCAGGTCTCTGGCACTGTGAGGCAGCAGTGCTAACCACTGTGCCACCATGCCACCCAAGTTTTTATTTTTTTCTTTTCCAGCACAGGTACTGCAAGTTTTGTTGCTGAAAATGTGCTGTTAAAGCTTTTCATCTTGCATTCATCAGGACAGATGCAAGAATATCAAATTTCAAAGGGAAATACTACAATAGAAACAGGGGCTGAATGGGTGGTACGCCTGATTGGTCATGATGACTTCTTTGAATTTACATGAAAACTATTCCCTGGTTCTTTCTCTAAAGTAATTTGCTCAATTAATCAGTGATCACTTGAAAACCAGTCAGCACCCCATTTCTCAAATTGTTCCTCCCTTGGAAATTTGGCATTCTTGCATCTATACTGATGTGTACAAGATGGAAAACTTTGACAGCATATCCTGTATTACCAAGCAACATAGCTTTACGATTCAGAGAGGTGAACTGGGGCTGTGCTGACAGTGTTGTTCAACTTATTGATGGGTGCATGATCCACTGAAAACATGAAAATAAGATAAGCCTAGCTCTGCAAAATGATCATTTTACTCAGCAGCAATGTGGCAATGTGATTGATACTTCTTGCATTATTTCAGGGAGGGAAGAGAGTCTTTTAAAAGTTGCTCAAGAATTCATTTTTGGCCATTCCATGTGTCTCTTTAGTTTTCTACTGCTCCAAAAGTATGTCAAACTAAGCATCAATTAACTCAAGCAACATTTAGATTTTTTTGGGAATTCATGAATATAAAGTGTCAATGTTGAACAAAATAACATAAAACCTTTCCAAAACCTTCCTAACGAATATGTAAGTATGACAGTGACTCATTTCACAAGAGTGAAATATATAAAACACTGTCACCATCCACTATCTTGCCAAATTCTTGTCCTTATAAAATTACATTAAACTGGGTTTGGAATTAATTTTATTATGAGCGATTGTAATCTAATATTCAGCACCAATGGAAATAATTGGCAGGAGTAATAATAGCATGCAACTCAAACTCAGCAATTTGATACAATCCATTGTACCAGTAAACAATTCTCATCTGTACCTTTCCTTGACTCTAGACCAGCTGGAATGACTCGTCTGAAGTTCAAACAGACAAATAAACAGATCTTGCAGAAAAGTTAATTGTGCAATTTTCACACTTGTACTAAAAGTACTTGGATGTTCTTATTATTTCATAAACCATTCTATCACTGTTCAGTTCAATTCAATAGAAATTATGAGCAGAAAATGGAAGTGAGAATTAAATAATAAATTCATTCAGTTTCCCTAGTTTCCGATAGGAGTTGCAATTGGGAGGAATGAATGAGTCCAGCCCACAGATGTCTCCACTGGTGCTGTGAAATCAATGACCCACTAAGGGTATTTTCTGAATGAATTGAGAAGGAAAGCAATGGCTTCTTTGCTTTTCTGACTAAAGAGTTATCCTTTCTCCCTAACTTAAATCTTTTAGCAAGTGTTTGAGCTTGAAGTCCATGTATTATACACCTAAAATATGAGGAAACAAAAGGAATTGTTTTCCAGCCTGGCAGACACAGCAGAAGCTTCAGAATGGATCGAAGATTGACTGAAACAATGGAAGGAATGGGTTGTTTTATGGAAATGGATCAGCAAAGTGCTTAAGGGGTTTGTTCTGAACCATTGTTGTTTACGTTATATGTAAGTGATTTGGAAGTGGATAGCGAAATAGAACTCTCAGATTTAAACAAGTTCACAAACAACTGAGAACAAACTGATGAAATACAGATACATTTTGGTATGTTGGGAAGCAGGAGTGAAAAATGATGATTTTTAAAACAAATGCAAAATATTAAATTTAGACAGTTCCAAAATAAGCTGTGAAGTCTTATTCTAATGGATATAGTGCAGGAGATGGATTTGAAGAGATTGGTAGGTAGGTGTCTGACTGGATTAGCAGATTGTGAGGCATTTTTAAAGATAGCAAATGCAGTTTTCATTTGTATTATGAAAAGGATGTGTTGTAAATTTCAGAAAGCAATTTATATAAAGCATTGATTAAACCTCACCTAAAGTGTATTCCGCAATTCTGCTGTTATTACAGAACAATCAAGACCATGGGGAGGGCACAATGAAAGTCATATTTAGACACTTGAATTAATAGTAGAAAACTTCAGAAACAGGAGACAAGAAGGGCTCAGGGATGACTCTATTGAAGTACCAATAATCAAGGCAAAGGATAAAACTTTTATCATTGTCATAGATTCTACAAGAAGAGGGCTCTGAACATTTTTATGTTGCTATAAACAAATCAACAAACTTTGACTTTTTCTTAATTACATAGCGAAAAGTGACTTCAAAGGCGAGGATTGATGTCAAAATGTGTCCAAAAGGAGTGTTTATTAAGTTAAAAAGGAATTTTAAAAAGGACACAAAACAAAAATTTAAAAGTTACAATTAAGAATAAAATTAGGCAGCTAAAGGCATATGCATTGTAATCATGATATTAGGGAAAGTAAATGACAAAGATTTCAGGCTTAGAGTTATCAATCAACTGTGCTTTTTTTCAATGCAGTATGAAAACTGTATTCAGCACAACAAGATTTCTGTGAAGTTTGTTCCAGTTTTAAAAGCATCGCACCAGAACTAGGCCCTTTCTACAAAAATGGCCATGTTAACTGAAGGAATTAATCACCATTGGAGTTTTCGCTAAGATCCAGGCGTATGTGCATGCACATCGCACTGTTAAAAATTCATTACGAGTGTATTGTAATTATCATTGGCACAATTAGATACACCATCATATCACCTTAAACTTTTTTACGATATCATTAAATTACTAATCAAACAGGAAGCTTGCTTCAAACCACATTAATGTTCTTGCAAGCTTAACACTTGTAATGTATAATAACTAGTAGAATTTTCATGATTTTATTTATGATAAGTCAGAAAATTTGTCCTTGTATATAAGTTGGGGGGAAGGGAATCTGAAAGCGACAGGGAGTATGGAGTTAAATGGAAAGATAAGCGGCAGGATAGCATTTGTGCAGGCAGATTTATACTTGAGACAGACTGGGAATGCAGCAAAAAGGAAGGATAACTTAGGACATCTTATGACTTCCTATATCTCTAATGATAAGAAAGTTAACATTAAGGCACTTTACCTGAATGCTCGTAGCATTCGTAACAAAGCAGATGAACTAATGGCACAGATCATCGTGAATGATTATAATGTGGTAGGCATCACAGAGACGTGGTTACAGGGGGTCAGGACTGGCAGTTAAACGTCCAAAGGTTTTCAACTTATCGAAAAGACAGGGAGGTGGGCAGAGGGGGCGGA
>NC_057718.1:28664973-28671653 GCF_004010195.1 Chiloscyllium plagiosum | reverse complement strand
GCTCGGAAATTGTTTCCGTTAGGCAAGGAGACTAGGACCCGTGGACACAGCTTTAGAATTAGAGGGGGTAAATTCAGAACAGAAATGCGGAGACATTTCTTCAGCCAGAGAGTGGTGGGCCTGTGCAATTCATTGCCACAGAGTGCAGTGGAGGCTGGGACGCTAAATGTCTTCAAGGCAGAAATTGATAAATTCTTGATGTCACAAGCAATTAAGGGCTACGGGGTGAATGCGGGTAAGTGGAGTTGAAATGCCCATCAGCCATGATTGAATGGCGAGTGGACTCGATGGGCCGAATGGCCTTACTTCTGCTCCTATGTCTTATGGTCTAATCATTAGGGCTGATAGGTCAAATTCTATTTTCATTAGCATGATTCTGATTTTCTTTCTTTACCAGTAGTTTTGTCACTGAACTTCACAGCTCTACCTATTATTTCCTGAAAGTTTTAATAAGCCGATTTATATTTTATTTCTAGATTTTCTATTTGCTTTGTGCAAAATGTTTAACTTTTACATGTTAAAGCAAGCTAATGTGCAAAATCCATCAACTGAAGTGGGACCTCTGAGTGTAAATGGGAGTTTACTGAAGTTTAACCAATTGAACTTTGTTACTCTTTGTCCCAATTCCATTTTATCACCTGTTGTGGATTCACTGGGTCTAACTACTGGGTCTATCTACACCTGTAGATCGTTCCATGACTGGTTCTACTTTCTTCCTATCTTTTCTCCATGTTATTCTGTATGCTTACTTCCATACAACACACAACATCTTGCATTATACTGCCATTTTTTTGTTAGTAAACCTGACTTCAATTACTTGTATTGCCACTCATTGGTGGATACTCATTGGTCTTCTTAACTCCTAACCTTCACAAACTATTTCCTCTTGAATTTGCAGTGTAGTTCTTAAAAAATTAGAAAGAGAATCAGATGTTGTGACCTGGCATTTTATCATTTCAAACACATCAAAGAGCTCATTGTTCAGGTAATTATTCAGTGTCTATAGTATTGTAATATATAATAATTATAAATAATCTAAATTTTAATTTTAAATCAACTGAAAATTTTAAAACTGATGTCGCTAGATTTTTGCTTCGTCATTCACAATCTAATTGAATAGGGTCCAAAGGCTAATTATTCTTAATTTTTAACTTTTGTTCTTATTTCTTGAGTCTGTAATATTTGTAAAGTTCATGGACTGAATGATAAAGATGCCATACATGGTTGATAACCTGAAATTTGTTTTTCTTATTTCCGTGGACCAGGGAGTGCATATTTAGAACTTACACTCACAATGTTACGTAAGCAAGATAGAGACCATCATGGAGTAGACTATACAGTCAGTAAAGCCCTGGAACAAAGGCTTTTATTCATGCTTTATGTTCAAGCTTTTTAATTTTTTGTAAGCAATGACAGAAGCTCGTCTAATCTCCAAGGTATAGAAACCTCTTTGAAAGGGTTCAGAAAAGATTTACAAGGATGTTGCCAGGATGGAGGGTTTGAACTACAGGGAGAGGCTGAATAGGCTGGAGCTGTTTTCCCTGGAGCGTCGGAGGCTGAGGGGTGACCTTATAGAGTTTTATAAAATCATGAGGGGCATGGATAGGATAAGTTGACATGACTTTTCCCTGGGGTGGGGGAGACCAGAACTAGAGGGCGTATGTTTAGGGTAAGAGGGGAAAATATAAAAAGGACTTAAGGGGCAACTTTTTCACACAGAGGCTGGGTGCATGTATGGAATGAGCTACCAGAGGAAGTGGTGGAAGCTGGTACAATTACAACATTTAAAAGGCATCTGGATGGGTATATGAACAGGAAGGGTTTAGAGAGATTTGGGCCAAATGCTGGTAAATGGGATTAGATTAGGTTAGGATATCTGGTCAGCATGGACAAGTTGAACTGAAGGGTTTGTTTCCGTGCCGTACATCTCTATGACTCTGCAATTTATTAAGAGAAGCAAAATTGTACTTTATTGAATAAAACATGAATAGTTTCATGACACCTTATGAGATTCATTGCATTGATTTACTATTTCTTCACACCCACCACAAGTTGCAGCGCCATCTTCACTGTGATATCTACAAGCACATCGAGCAGCACCAAAAATATTGAAACATTCATATTTTGCACTAGGACAGAAGGACATGTTCTTGCATTCATCAATATCTGTAAACAGAAAATAATTCTAAGGTGATACAGCCACAAAATTAAATGTAAACATGCAACAATCTAATCGAAGAAGAGACACCATCTCTCACTGTCACACTTGCAGCCACAAACTCTGATATGGACACTGTCAATATTTTGAGGATGCCAATCAGATGGAATCTGGACACGTTGAGAAAGCAGACATGAGTGGCATGCAGTCCGAGCAGCGGACAAGGATAGCACAGGTATCAGCCTCCCAGAGAACATGGATGTATATGATCTGCAGTAGAGGGCTCAGTCTAAAAGACGGTTGAAACCTGTGTGCATCACAGTGTCTGTTTGTTGGCAGGCCTGTCAAAACATCTGTGGTAAATGTCACAGAATATAGAGGAGTCCAACACCATCTCGGTACAGGCCTTTTCACAGAGTTTGGTTTAGAGGTGATTGCTGTAAAGTAAACTCACAGAATGGTCCAGGCAACAAACATATTGTTTAATCTCAGTAATCTTCTCTACCTCCTCCTGCACAGCAGCATGGATTTTGTTATATGTGTGTTTCCCACATATATGCAGTGGAATCATCAGCCTTTGGTTTGTCATCACGGTTAAGCTGCAGATAGTACAAAGAGCTGCCACAGAATGAAGGCATCATGACTACTGCCAGGGCATTGACCTGAGTGTTAGGCTGCGTGTGGTTGGACATCAGCTGAATGTTGGTGGAACACAAACCCTTTCAGCTGCAGTACATTTCTGAGGGTTGAAATGCAGCATCCACAAAATGAGACCCTGAACTATAAGGAATCCTGAAATTCTCACAGAATCATTGCTCACTTTACCTGCTTCCATCTGGCTCAAGAGAATGAAATATATTAATCTCTCTTGGAATACAGAGCATCAGAGAGTCTCCTTATGCAATGAAAAACTGGGAGATAATTGCAAATATCTCCTGCTCCAGCCTAAAAGGAGCCAGGTATATAAAGGTTCGGAGATGACAGTCTCTTCAGAACAACTGGTAATGCTGTCTTTGCTGCTCAGAAACTGGGGTTGGGGCTGTAAGATGTACCAGATTGTACTGAGGATATCCTTAGTGAGACATAAACATCTGATACACTGGGTGAAACTTAAAGCCCATTGAAAGGGTAAGTTCTGAGGCATGGGGGCGCCAATGGATCAAGTGGAGGGATACAGGATGGGGAACCTGTTGCTTCCCTGTCTCTCCCCGATTAACTCTAAGGTAGGAGGGCTTCCAGTGGCCAAAATTATTACATATAGTGATTTTATAGAGGAAAATGCAGCTTGTAAGCTACTTTAGCTGATGTCATACAGGATTTAGGAAACAACAAAATTAGCAAACAAGTTCACATTTGATGGGCTGAATCTTATGATGTTTTTGTGAAGGGTCAATTTTGTCAAGCTTCATGGAGGGTTTCTCTGCATGAGACCTTGCCAGTTTATTCACACTCTCATCCTAACTTACTTCATTAACCATCTACCTGACCCCAAGACACCCCTCTCATCGTTAATAGTCTCATTCTACCACTCACCATGGCCAGAAGAATTTGGCCCTGCCTGATATCCCAGGTTGGACTAGCATCCCTGTTGATGGAACCCTGTTGAAAGCATTGTTCATCTGACAATGAGTTCAGACACTACCCCAGACATGGAGGAGAAGAGGAATTCGACCATTACACTTTGTGGACAGGCACCTGAAGGTCCTTGTGCATGGGTTAGTACAGGGGAAGGCTGTCCTCTTTTCCCCAGGAATGTTAGAAATGACCATGACACTGGACTGTGCCAGCCTGATTCGAAGTTGTCAACTGGGTCAGTCAGGTCTCAGCCACCTGGAGGAATGCCCAGTTGTGTAGGATTCTCACATTCATCTGGGGTAAGTACCTAGTATCTGCTGTCTGCTACCTTGTACTCTACCTCTGCTACCACACCCTGCTCCCACCAAGCCTCACGATCTACCACTCTCACTATTACATTGTTAAAGGTCACACAACACCAGGTTATATTTCAACAGGTTTATTTGGAAGTACAAGCTTTCGGAGCTCTGCTCCTTCATCAGATAGCAAAGCTTGTACTTCCAAATAAACCTGTTGAAATATAGCCTGGTGTTGTGTGACCTTTAACTTCGTCCACCCCAGTCCAACACCAGCATCTCCACATTGTCACTATTACAATGCAACATCTTTCCTCACTCACTGCCACCCATCCGAACCCTAACCTGAACCCTGACCCTAACTCCAGGCCTCTGTGCTGCCTACGCATTTTTTCATGACAACTTACTATTCACTCCCACCTACACTAGCACTAACAGCTGCACCAGCCACTTTCACCTCCTTTAATACCTCCTTTCCTTTTGTTCCAGAAGAAGATAGCCCACAATAGGGCAGAAAGAGGAAGGCAATGTGGTGGCCTGCCCAATGTTCAGTTCCATACCCCTTAGGAGGAGAGAATCCTGACCCTGAATGCCCAAGCATCTGACTGACTATGTCCAAGCCCTAGGACTGGTATCACAGGCTGCCCTCAGGTCACATTATGAGACCCTTGACTGAAGGTTGAGTCCCTTGATTTGAATGAGGACTGCTGACAACCAGGGCAAACTTCCTAGCTTGGTGTCAGTGCTGAAAGCCAGACAGAAGTACTGTGAGCCTGATATCTCTAGCTCTGGGGGCAAAGAGCAAAAAGGCAGGGATGGGAGCTGTGAGCATCCATGTGGGCTCAGGGTGAGAGAATGTTAAGGGAGAAAATGAACAGCTGGAAATGCATCATTGTCCAATCCATGCACTGGACCTAAAGTGGCCTGGCAGCAACATTGCAAAGATAGTTACTGGTAGGCTCTGAGGTACAGCCTTAAAGTGCAGAAACTTTAAAGTGTGAATTGGAGATGTGCCATGATAATGTGGAGGAGCTGACTGAAAGGCAGTGCCAGAGTCCCCAAGGACATGGCATGCATATAGTCACTGCCCTTTGAGGGTGTCCTGAGATGCTGTTACCAAGATGGAGGTCCTTAGGAGTTGGCAGCAAGCTGGAGTTGCCAAATTTACACTCAGACCTATGCTGAGATTTCTTGGTGTCTTGTTCATTCACTGAAGGCAGTTAAATAGGAAGCTGCATATTAACGAGGGAAGATCTGCAATTACTTAGGCTGATAACAACCAACAACAGTCAGAATTTTTTATGTGTCATGGCATTTGATCAAAGGCATGTGCAAATTTCTTTTGCACATGTTCTTGTTTTTTGTTGTTGGAATTACATTCATGAAAGCATCTCTTGCTATTTCAATTCTTTGTATAATTTCAGTTTTCTTATTTTGCATCTTCTGTGATTATCTGACCAAAGTACAACATTTTTTTTCAATTGTTCTACATTTGTCCCCATCAATTGAAATGGTCAGCCCTCAGTTTTGTCGTCTTTTTGCGTTATCTGAAAATTTCTGCTCACCCAGTCACATTCAGGAATAAAAGATCTCTGTGGTGGATTGCAGAATGTCTGGAAGAGATGACCAGGTGAATTTAAGCACTCGATGCTTACCTGTGCAGTTTACTCCATCACCCATGAATCCTTCCTTGCATTGACAGTGATGGCTGTGACCAGTGCTGATGCAGTTAGCTAATTCATGGCAGGGAAAAGGAAATGGTGGAAGGCATTCATCTGAAAAGAAATTTAAAAATTAAAAATGATTAATACAGAAAAATAAAATCAGATGTTATTCAAAGAATTAAAGTAGCTGTATCATTCAGTAATGTTGACAGACATCTTTCTGCTAAAGAACACAACACATGTGGATGTGTGGCAGATACATAGTGGACAAAAATCAGTCATATCAGCTGATTGTACAAATTCATAGCCTAAGTATAACACCCAAGAGCACAAATCAAAATTCAGTCCTGGATGTCATGGGTTTCCATTCATTATGAGCAGAAATTCTGTAGTTTTGCTGACCCATTCCTTTTTATGCATTCCTAGTGTTGAAACTTCCCATTGGGAGTGAAAATTAAAGAAATCTAGTCTTGAGCATAGATTTCAGTATCAATGCCAACTATGTATGTTGGGTTATGATTTGAATAAATAAATAATATTTATAGAAGCTTGTTTTAGCCATACAGACTGACAAAGTCCAAAAACTATTGGTTTGTCCGAAAGTGGCTAACTCCAGTTTGGTTGAGATAATAGCACCATAATTAATTTGAAAGAGGAAAAGTGTGTCTGATCCACGCTCCTTACCTCTATATAATAGCACTTTCCACTATCTACACATGCACATTTTAGGATCTTGATCAGATGGGCCAATGGGCTGAGAAGTGGCAGATGGAGTTTAATTCAGATAAATGCGAGCTGTTACATTTTGGGAAAGCAAATCTTAGCAGGACTTATACACTTAATGGTAAGGTCCTAGGGAGTGTTGCTGAACAAAGAGACCTTAGAGTGCAGGTTCATAGCTACTTGAAAGTGGAGTCACAGGTAAATAGGATAGTGAAGAAGGCGTTTGGTTTGCTTACCTTTATCGGTCAGAGTATTGAGTACAGG